>NC_139665.1:5281620-5289120 GCF_951799395.1 Argentina silus
TATCATAAGAAAAAGTAATCTATGCTAGGACCAGGGGCTATTGGCAGTCACAATGCAAGAAGGAATAATGACTCTTTTTTATTATTATTATTAATTTATTTACAGTAAAGAAACTTGTACAGGGGGGTAGTGGGGATGAAGAGGTTTTTAGGAGGGACAGTTAAGATGTAGCCTGAAAAGATGGGTCTTCAATGTACAGCGGAAGATTGGTAGTGACTCTGCAGTCCTGACAGTAGCAGTGGGAAGCTCGTTCCACCAGCGGGTCACCAGGACAGTGAAAAGCCGTGACAGAGTAGTGCGGCTGCTGCATCCACGTAGAGGCGGTGGTGCCAGGCGGCCAGCCAGGGTGGAAGAGCGGAGTGATCGGGCAGGGGCTTGGGGGCTGACCATTGCTTGCAAGTAGGGAGGGGCTGTTCCCTTTGTCGCCCGGTAGGCGAGCACCAGGGTCTTGAATCTGATGCGAGCTGCTACTGGGAGCCAGTGAAGGGTGCGAAGGAGGGGGGTGACATGGGAGAATTTGGGGAGATTGAACACCAGAGTGCGTTGCATACATACATACATACATACATACATACATACATACATACATACATACTGTAGTTAATGGACCTTATTAACCATAGTAGCCCACAGTACAGGATGTCATCCCAACACTAGACGAGCTTGAAGAGCTGATGTCCTCTTCACAAAACAAAAGAAACCACTTTTAGGTTTTGAGGAAAGAGTCCATAAAAAAAGTCCATAAAAATTCCATATTAGAACTCAAACTGAGGAAAGTGTGAGGTCTGTATGTTTTGGGAGAGATCTTACGGCTTTTTTTTCTCATTTCAACGTGGAATACCTTATCTTTTGCAATTTCTTTTGCAATGTAATGCATATCTACTGTAAAAACTTCAAGATGCCTCTAAGGTGAATGGCCTTGCACAATAATCTTAATAGTAAGAAGTGGGGGGCCTCACTGACAGATTTTCACACAATTAACACAATGAATGCACCGACCACCCGAACGAAACACATTAATGAACATGAGCACAGATGTACAGTTAGAATTAAACAAGAACCAACATCACAGGCTACTGATATAATGCAACACACAGAATGGAAATTCACAATTATCCACAATTCCCCAGCAACAGGAGGGAGCAAGGTAGCACGTTCGCTGATGAATTGTGGGTAATTGTGATTTGGTTCTCATGTTTATGTGACATCCCAACATCAAGAAGGGGCATTGCGTAAAATAGGCAAAAGGGTTCCAAAAAGCACCTCCTTGATGAAATGTTTTTATAAATAAATAAAATAAAATAAAAATTTGCATTGAAAAGGCAAAAAAATAAATACATTCTTCTTCTAGCATTGTGACTGCCAATGGCCCCTGGTCTGAGCTGATGGATAGATGATTCACTTACTTAAACAAATGTATTTGTTGTAAGTCGCTTTGGATAAAGGCGTCTGCTAAATGCCATAAATGTAAATGTAAATGTAAATAAATGACTTTGTTGCATCTCAATGGTGCCATAAAGAACCCCGAAGAACTTTTCTTTCTAAGCGTACAAGGCTGCAAATCTGTGCAGATTAATCTGTCTGTTTCTTATCCCATTTGCAGAAGTTGTCTGTGTTTGTCTCTGTTTGTAGAGAGCGTTAGAAGAGGGAGCAGTAGATTTTAACCAGATGCAGCAGTTTCACTCTGGACGTCAGCCAAGAGGCATGTAATCATGCTGAAGCTATGTCATGGGCGTCCCATTCCCCCCTCCCACCCACCACCGCCGCTCTCTCTCTCCTTCACGTTTCCACCCACCGACTCCCTTTCTTAAACAGCAGCCTAAGAAGAGGTGGGGGTGGGGGTGGGGGGTTAGATATAGACATGCCAACACTTCCATCCGTCATTAAATAGCTTTACAGCCTTGAGGTGGGCGCAGCACACTGGGGATGTCCTTTTCAACATGTACAATTTGGGACCTGTCAACCTCACGCTCTGTGGCACTTCTTTCCTGTCCTCGCAAAAGATTTTGAAGTGAAGTGAAGTGAAGCGATACGTTCAAACAGAACTCAGTCACTGTGCCGTGATGGTGGCCGTCTGGCCGCCTAGTAGGGTTGAAGAGTAAAAATAGAGAAAACGCTCTTGAAAATTCAATGATTGAATGGCTTAGATTGAGTGGCTGGACCCAACACAATCCATTTCTCTCCACTACCCTGCCTGCGGGACGCGGAGCGTTTAGGGCTACGTCTCACATTTACAATGACGATGATTTTCCACAGAGCGCTCAGAGGAGAGAGAGAGAGAGAGAGGGGGAGGGACTAGACAAAGGAAACTGGAAAAAAATAAAGCAGTCTGCAATTCCCCACTGGAATTTCTGGCATCACCGGCCAAACCTCCAAATGTAACCAAAAGGGAAGGTCAACAGAGAGAAAGCAGCTTGCTGGTGCTCGATGGCGGCGTACACGTAGAGCCTTCTGACGTTAGAACCCTGCATGGCTGCAAGCGTCGTCTCCAGCTCCACAAACACACTTGATTCAAACTCCTGTGGTCCAAACTAAAGACCCTGATTAGTGAATAATTTGACACAGGTGTGCAGATGCTGCGATGGAACGCCTGTAAACCCAGCTAGAGCTCTCGAAGACCAGAGCTAGAGCTCTCAGGACTCCGAAGTGTGTCATTATGCATCTTTTTGGGGGGTACGAAGCATGAACGGACACCCCACTTGTAACTTACTCATACGCCATCTTTTAAATATCCCTGCTCATGGTAGAAGCCATTCTTCTCCAACAGTCTGACCAGTGAGTAGTAATAAGGTATCAGTCAGCCTAGGAAATCACCAAGGGGGCCACCTCATCAACCATTACAACTCAGTGGACGATCTCACCGGATTAGACCAATCACACCGCCCAAAGGGGTGCTCACTCTACGAATGACTGTAATGTGGGAAAGTCAGTTCCTGCCACTTTAAGGCTCATGTGCCTGCCACATGATTCAACATGGATGTAATGTCTTCCAGGTGCTGTGGAAGGCATTTCATGGCCCCGACACACACACACACATACACACACGCAGACACACACACACACACACACACACACACACACACACACACACACACATATATATATCAGTCCCAGGGGGGAGCTTAAACTCCTGACCTTTAACTGGGTCTGAATTTACAACGCATCTTTTGGGGTCTCCACAGCTCACAGAAGATGCTCTGATGACCATGCTCTCATCAACCATGGTCAAACACCACACACACACACACACACACACACGTACGCACGCACGCAGCACGTACACACACACACACACACACACACACACACACACACACACACACACACACACACACACACACACACACACACACAAATTTACCTCTGGATATCTCCCAAAAGTCCTCCAAAAAAAACTAGTCAACTCTTCACAGAAGCAATTTTTCTAAGACTACAGTAGCAACATGTGAGTGTGTTAGTAGTGAGAGGACAGGAAACATAAAGGTTTCTACCGGGCAGGTAGGCATGCAGAGCAGTGTGTAGGGGGTTGTTACTGCAGTGGCTGTTTCAGGGGGAAAACAAACCAATTAGCTCATTTGACCAAAATAGACTCACTACGGGGCGCCTGACTGTTCCACAACTATTTTGAGATGATAATAAGCAGAAAATAATTAACAACTACTTTTATTTAACTTTTTAATTATTTAACTTTTTAAATTTTTAAATTTTACTTTTATTTATTTTTTTTCATTTAAAAGTATAACTACTTTTATGGCTTTCTTCTTTGGCCAAGAAACACAATCAACACATAATGCCATACTGTGCATTAAAGTGCATCGTGTTTTATTTTCTTGACTAAAACATTGATGAAATTGAGGCGTCTCTGGTATGATAGCACTGTAATGAGATGGGTTATTCTTACCAGTAGAATTACCCTCTCACAGTATGGACACAATCCCTTACACCTACTGTGTTGATGTGTCATCCATCAGCAGCAGTCATGAGCTCTTACCTGCTCAGTTTACCACAAGCCACCAAGAAGCTACAGAGATCCCTGCCAAGTTACACAAAATACATCCCCTGGGCAACCACTAACCTCCAAACAAATTACCTGTGCCTACATTCGCCCTGCATATTAACCTGCAATTGAAATATTACACCACATCAGATTTGACACATATTTGGTAGATTTGATCACCATATCATATCAAATGGTAGGTCTAGAAACGGAGGTACATTTTTATTTGGGAGACTTGTAATTAGTTCACCATTTCTTTGCTGTAAAACCCAAGGTAGACTGAGAGCTCATGGGAGGGACTACAGGCTGCTCTATCTGATCGGCCTGTTCCCATGTTGTTGAGAAGGAAAAACGCTCTTCCCATAGAGTCTATAAATGGATGGTACCCAAGCATGTCAGCTTGCTCTGCTTTGAACAAAGCACTGTGCTTTTATCAAGCGCAAACACAGTTTAGCCTCTAATCTGCACCTCAGACTGAGACTGCAGCAGAGAGGGGAAAACTAACTTTTCTCCCTGCAATCTCTTGAATATTTTGTTTACTCTTGCTAGTGTTGGCTCCATACTCTGTTTTCTCTGGACCATAAAAGTTAACATTTGGACTATTCTCCTGAACCAGAGATTCAGACGAGCTGTGCTGCAGGGGGAGGAGAAAAGGAAAAGAAAGAAAAGAGAGAGAGAGAGAGAGAGAGAGAGAGAGAGAGAGAGAGAGAGAGAGAGAGAGAGAGAGAGAGAGAGAGAAAGACAGACAAAGGGACAGAGAGGAGGGAGTTATAATTATAATGTTAAACTGGAATATTTGGAAAGTGAAATACCATACATTTAGAGGGGGCAAGTAGTTAGAAAGAGAGAGAGAGAGAGAAAGAGAAATACAGAAGAGGGGCAATGATAGCAGTAGGCTTACTCCCACACTACCAACCCTAGCACAGCCCTCCTTCATCTGGCTTAGGGGGTGGAAAAGATGACAGAGTCCACACTGGTAACTGCTCGCAGACATCACTTCACAGACAAGCCTCTTTTATGGAACCAAGTGAAAGATTCACACAGTATTCCTGAGGCAGAACAGACTATGCACTAAAACACTGACATTGAAAAAGCATTGTTAGACAGTGGTTTTTGCGGACAACAGTTTGTTTGAAGTTATACTATTTTACTTTGTCACACCTATACTTTGTCTGAGACACAAAGCAGACTAATTCATAATATGAGCTATGGATGCCAGGACTGACCCTTTATGAGATCATAATGATAGCTTCAACCATGTTTTTAAGATATATAGTGTTTGTTACATTGTTAACACACTGTGGAGTAAATTATATTTTGGGTTCAGATGGGATAAGGCAGTTGAACAAGAATCAATGGCTATATCATTCATTTAAAAGTAAAAAAAAAAAAAGAATTGATGTACCAATTCCAGATTGCCCATTTAATGTAACAGGTAATTAATTAAAACAACAGCAAGAATGCTACATAACAAGCTTCACTGTTTAAAGCCCTCTCTGTGGAAAATAGAATTTCACCTGTTCAGTTATGGCACTGTCCCTGTCTAGCCTTGGGGTAGAATGTGATAAAAAACAAAAAAAGCTCTGAGTTGTTTAAAAGTAAAGTGCCGACAGCAAGTGTCCTACCAGGTTTTTATGTGGCAGGTGGAGGTTTGATTGTAAACAGGTGGCAGACAGTCTTGCCCCTTGTTTTACCCTATAACCCTATTACGAAGGGGCTAATGCATTCCAATTAGATGCTTAAGAAAGCTAACAATACTCAATATACCTCCAAGAGATAGTAGCATATAGTAGTAATATATTTATTGTGTATAGTCTAAATCTGTAATGTGTATGGTTGAACTCTCGAAGGATCAATGGAGTATTTAGTTTACACTAACCATCCTTCAGTAAGTAGGCCACATTGACACATACACACTGCACAAGTAATTGGAAAACAATTTGGGAAGTACAGTATTCTAATAACCAGAGGAGCCAGCTGAATGTTTCTCAAAGGAAATGCTCGTACAGAACAACTGCTTTCCTCCATTGAGTTGTGCTCATGAGTTTGAGAAACCTTTGTAAAACCTTCTTCCAAAATCATTTTTCGGCGTCCCTTTCTTGGGGGGGGGGGGGCATTTTTTCCCCCCATCTGTTGAACCACTCACATGGAGCAGAGTTCTGGAGGAGTCATTGAGGGGGAGATTCAGCAGCCATAAAGCCACGGAGGCCAGATCCTGAGGTCCTCAGGGACAGTCTCACAGACTGCCTGAGCAAAACCTGGAATTCTTAACACTCACGATACTTCTAGGGGGATATGCTGAAAACAATCCACACAAGTCTAACATCGCAATCCCTTTCTTTAGACACAATTGTTGGGTTTACAGTAAAGATGTTACTCAGAGGAGCACATTCAGAGGGAACTGGTCAAATAGTTTCCATTCCGTTTTCCATTTCTTTCCCTTCTAAGCCACAAGTTACTCTTGATGTGTCTTTTGGCGTAATAACACTGAAGAGCAACAGTATGTGCCTCATTCCAACAAGATCAATTTGCAGGACAATGCAATTTCTCTCTGACTTTATCAGAGCATCAATGAAGCATCTGTGCTGCAAAAAAATCAGACATTCAGTTAGACTGTGGAACAATTGATTCAATGGTTTCTGAGGGGGGGGGGGGGATTTAACTCACTCTAGACAGGATTGGTTCAGTCTGAAGAGAGAGGGGGGTGAGGGAGAGAGAGAGAGAGAAGGGGGGAGGGGCAGAGAGAAAGAGAGACAGAGGGAAGGAGGGAGAAATAGTGAGAAGAGCAGATTTCTTTAGGGATCTCCCTAGCCCTGCACATGACGTTTGGTTTGAAGTTGAAGTCAAAAATGGGTCAACAAAGTTTAAGTCAAGGATGTGAGCTCACTGATGCATGGATTTCTTGTTGTTGTTTTCTGATCTCTGATCTCCCCTCCATAATTCCTGATTGTGACCCAAGAACCCTTTCTTGCTGTTAACATCTGGGAGCAGGGGACCCCCACTCAGGCCCCATTGTGTGTGTGTGTGTGTGTGTGTGTGTGTGTGTGTGTGTGTGTGTGTGTGTGTGTGTGTGTGTGTGTGTGTGTGTGTGTTCAGTGAGGATGATATTAACACTGTTTTAACTTTGAAATAAATGGTAAACTCTACAGTTGAGTTAGCAAGAAACTGTTGAAGCAGTTGAAGTAATGGAAAGGATATTATTGTGGTATGTGAAGTTGAGACAGCCAGGCAATAACTTTCCATATTGGAAAAAATATGGGAAAAAGCCCTCCTCCATGAAAATTGAGCCAATGAACATCCATCTAGACACAGCGGATAAGAAACCAGGGTAGCTGGACTTGAAGGGGGTGGAGTTATTAGAGCAAAATAATGTGAAGGGACAAAAAACTGCGTCTCAGATTTCAATCAATATTAATTATACAGTAAAACACCATTTTCCCCCTCTCGTGAATGTTTGCGAAGAGAGGAAGGTGGAGCCTGATGGGAAGGTTCCCTCCCATCTT
>NC_139665.1:5294120-5361620 GCF_951799395.1 Argentina silus
GAAAAACTTCAGTAAAACTGTAATGTGCTCAGAATACATTTTGGTATGACTTTGGCATCTGAGTGGTAGACTATAATGGTTCAAAGTCACGTAAGACCTGCCTCTTGTGCTGTTGATGTGGCAATGTACCAGGACTGGTAGGTAAACAGTCACACCGACATGAAGGGATTCGTTCGACCCATAATCCATAGCGTCTGCCTCTGGATCAGGGGGAAATAGGAGACACTGTGATAGGGGCCAGAGAGGCTAGCGGGAGCCAAGAACGCAGCACATCTGGAATCTGACTACAGGCAGAGCTGGCAAGCCTGACGCAGAGACTAGAGGCAACAGTGGAAAATGGCTGGAATCAAAGAGCAGAGAACGGGGAGAATGGGTTCCTGTCGTCCTGAGAAGGAATTTCAGTGGAGGAGAACATGGAGCTTTAGTACATATCATAATAACTACGTTGTCGCTCTGTGATTATATAGCCTGTTTATGACGTAGATTATTCAATTTCATTGTTCAATTGTTTTTTCTGGAATGCTTTGGATAGGTTTTCTATATGAAGCGCTCATCCAATCAGATTCTATGTCGATAAGTGTGCACCACATGAGACATGACAATCAGCGTTGCATAATCCAGATCCAACCATTCTGATGAGCAGTTGGACTTCCGTTCTCTTGCAAAATCAAAGTCTCCACAGAAACATTAGCTAGAGACCGGACGTCTTGACATGACAAATGGTTCTATTGGCGTTCGAAGGGAAACATTGGGGAACCTGGTGAGAGCTAAATAGCGTGACAGCCCCTGGTGACCCTTAGTGAACTTCACATTCCAGGGCTAAATCACTATCGTACAACCCTGTAGAAGACAACTACACTTTTAGCCCGAACAACACTATGTGCTTTGATAATTCAGAAAACATGTGAATGTGAAGATGATGTGTATGCACTTTTGCTTCAACTGCTTGTTTGGCCATATCATACGGTTTTTACATTACATTTTTTACATTTATGGCATTTATCCAAAGCGACTTACAACAAATACATTTGTTTAAGTAAGTGAATCGTCTATCCATCAGTCATCATAAGAAAAAGTAGTCATTGCTCGGACCAGGGGCCATTGGCAGTCACAATGCTACAAGAAGGAAAAATGACTATTACTTAGTCTTAGCTAGAGCAACACCGTTGTTTTATCTGTCACAATCAAAGCAAACTGGAGACTTAAAGGCATCTTTGATTTCAGATTCATCGATGCAGTCTGGTCTCGAAGTGCTTCAAGCCTTTGGAACCTCAGCAAACATGGCCATGTAACAGCAGTGGGAGCTCAGCCATCTTTAAAACACATTTAATTCCTCACGCCCCTCCCCTATAATCCCCCCTCTCTCCTTTGACTTGGAGAGAGTTGAGCTAGGGTTGTCTGGATATTCCAGCGATGACTAATTTTTTTCTGGCACTCGGTGGAGGGAGGAGAGAGAAGGCCAGTGCTGCCCCATGGAAAAAGAAGAGCACAGCCACCATTTTGAGAATGCCTGTATCAGTTGCTAGATTGGGGCCCCAAGCTCATATTGTCTTCCCCAAGTTTCTTTTCCTTATAAGGGTTATCATCAAAAATGGAACATAATTAGGATCAGACATTTAGTTTACAATGTCCACCTGTAAAGAAGTGTAGAATTTTACAGACTGAAAATACTAGTCATGACTGGTGGTCAACTAAAATAAAAAGGACTGTGTTATCATTTGATTGAATAAAATGAAGGTATAAATGCATGAATAAATAAACAAATACATTTATAGTGAGTAATTTCTTAGGGTTGGATGTGTAGGGAAACAGACGGGACATTGAATAAGGGTTAAAATGCACAATACCTAACAATAAGTTGTTGGTTTAAGTACGAACATTGAGGTATTACTACATGCTGATTTGAGTGTAAATAGTCATTAATTTAATCACTTTAAAGTTGCATTGTGTTTCCAAGAGAAAAGTGGTGTGATTTCATACTGTAGGCTTCTCAGAGAGAATGGCCTACAGTATACTTTTGCTCCTTTTATACTAAGTCTACTTCACTTTATAACAGTCTACATGGTTACACTTTGTATAACTTTGATGTTCAGATGTAGTTATACACTTTTGAATTTGATAATTTCAAACAGTTTCAATGTGCAGTCCAAGTGACAGGAAGAGGCACAGTGAGTATTTGTGCAGGGTAGTGGGACTGACATGTCTGGTCCTGTGGCCAGGTAAGGGGTGCTCTCATGGGAGAGAGAGAGAGAGGGAGATAGAGAGAGAGAGAGAGAGAGAGAGAGAGAGAGAGAGAGAGAGAGAGAGAGATGAAATTAGATCTTCCTCACTCACACCTGTCTTTTGTACTCTCAGTCCAAAACACTCTCAGACAGTCTCTCTCTCTCTCTCTCTCTCTCTCTCTCTCTCTCTCTACCTCCATTACATTCCATAGAAACGTATTGGCTTCTCTTGAATAAAGGGCTTAATCCTTTTTGAACACCGGATCAAAGTTTAAACTACAGAAATTACCTGTGGTAAAATGTATTTAAAATGGTGATTGTATGTACAGAGTTGCATGTATCAAGCATTTTAAAATAAAATTATATTCACTGTATTTATGGCTTAATTAGAAATGATTTAGTTAACTACTGTATGAGTCATTTATGGCATCTGCAAACAAGTAAAGGTCTATAGGTGGGAGGTTGATAACTACAGGTCTATTAGTGAATTGAAGGTGCAGATGCAAAACATTAAATAATGACGATGACCATAAGATAATTCCGTCAAAGAATGTGAATACAGCCAGTATTTCGGACATGTGTTGAAAAATATGGAAAATATTGCAAATGCGTAAAGATAGCAACCTTAAGGTCTCAACATTTGATTTTAAATATCAAGGAACCACTGCATCCTCTTCGTAAAAGTGCTCCTTTAAATCCGATCGACAGAATAGAGAATCGGGCCACTGATGCCCAACGATGCATTGCGCGCAATGGACAGTTTACGCACCAGAATAAGACCCGGGCAGTAAGAAAGGGGAGAAACCGATGCCCAATTATCCTCATCCCCGCTCCGACGCACTAAACTACCCCCTGCTAACACAGATACATTTTCGTGATGAGCGTTATAAAAAATAAATAAAGTCTGAGAAAAAATCTCGGTTCATTCTCCTTTTTAAACCTTTACATTGTCCACGTCCTCAAAAAGAATGGATCTAATTAAAACGTTGCACTCGTCATCATCGCCAAAGCATTGCCAAAGTTACTGGGAGAAGGCTGGAGATGGAGGACCACATGACCTAGACGGGCTGTGCTGGGATGGGAGTCATATAGGATTTCTCTTCTCCTATTGGTCTGGGGGCAGACTTTTGACACGCAGACAAGGGAACCTCCTGCCATATAAATAGGGCTGATTGGACTTTATTATTCTAGCATCACGGCAGCAGGTTTCTGCTAAGTTTGGAGTTACTCTTGTCACCACAACTGTATGCCTGCTTGAAGTAGTGAAATCAGGGCACTGCAGCACAAGGAGTCTGCATGTCTGGTTAGACATGCTCAGCTTTGTGGATAACCGGATTCTGTTGCTGCTTGCAGTAACTTCATACCTAGCATCATGCCAATGTAAGTTTGATTATCTGCTTTTTTGTGTTTGACCGTGGATTTTTGGTCCCGTTTTAAGGATCTCACAACGCTTATGCTTGGCTTGATTATTGGGAACATACATGGAAATCAAACCGAGGACAGCTAAGAGCGCTTCTGGGGGCTTCCCTCTGGCTATCCCGTATAAAACGGATCCTCGTCATTCGGTGGATTCTTCATTCTTTTCCAAGGATACAGTTGCCATTTGATTAGTGGCTGAGAGGCACTGATGAAAAAAGTTACCACGGCATTGAAATTTTCATTTAAAGTAGTTAATCTAGTGACTTTAAATAGGTTTTAGCGCAATGGAACTATCAACATTTAGACTAGAGTTGGGATTTAACTCCTAGGATGAAAGGTTTGGGGCGTTGTACATATTGTTCCAGGCGTCTAGGGAATGAACCTTTATTATAGGGAATTGAAAGGATGCCCCCTGGTGGTAGCGTTCAGGAGCATCACTTTTGGCATCACTCATCGAGTTAATTTCAATAGGGAAGAATCTACATCTCGAGATATAGATTTCTACATCTCGAGATATAGATTTCACACTAAAGTGTTCAACTTTTTAAAGAAATACATTGTTGTAATGTAAGGCCTTTCCCCTCGTCTTTGTTGAGAGCTAGGGCATTGTTCTATATCCTTAACATGTAGAATATTAGATTTAAGATTGTCAAACATTGTTGTATTTTGGTTATAATTACATGTAATATATGGCTACTTTTAGGGATCTTTTTATTTTTTATTAACACAAAAAACTAATTGCGCCACCTGGTGGCAAGATAAGGACATGACACACTGTTTGGGCGGAGGTGCACCCCTGCATGAACAGGCAGGTCCAAATTTAGAGCAGGTAGCTGTTATATCTAGACACCAACGAGATGCATCTCACTAGTATTATATCGTGGTTCTTCAAACCTATTTGAATGTTTTTTTTTAACGTATTCTACCAAATTAACAGCTACAGCATTTTTACATCGGAAAATTCAGTTGTCGGATAGAGAGAATAGGATAGAAATGGACGGGATATGGCGTGTAATTTGCTCTGCTCACTATAGATTTATAGCCACGTACCCACATCCCTAATTACAGTATTTCCTATGTCCACTGGACCACTAGGCCAAGTGTTGTTTTCCTCTGGGAATGATCACCTGCACATGCCTGATAACAGCTGACTGATATGAGGCGGACAAACGTTTTAGTGGCCCTCACATTTACACTCAGTGGGACGTTGACGACAGGGTGGGATATATTGTGTTTTTTTAGACACGTTAGATTTTTTTTTTTTTTAAGATAGCTGTGGATACATAGCAGGCTATTAAACGAAATCTCTACAGAGCCCATGATCAAAGTAGTCTTTGGCTAAAGAAAACAACAGGCCTACAAAAAACTAATAGTGTGACAATACAGCTTTGATCATTATGTTTGCATATCCTTTTAGATATTAGCAGCTTTGATACTTTGATAGGTTGTCACTTTTCTTTTCTTTTTAATGTATTTTGTTTTATGTAGCCTTTTAGTTGCTTATGATATAATCTATATTAGTAGTCGTATCAGGTTTCACTCTAATGTAAGTGCCAGTACATGCCAGAGGATCAATCTAATCTACAATAGGCCAGTACTGTATTTCTGTCTAAATTATTTACCAAACAGTTATTTTGCCCTCTGGAAAGGAAAACATGGCAGCTTCCATTGAATAGATAATCATGAAAAGCTATTTGTGTTCATTAGGTACGAATTCAGATGGCGACAGAAATTATTTAACTTCAATTGAATGTCTTTAGTCTCATGAAGTGATCGTGTTCTAACAGAGTATTCCTTTCTCCCCTCTCCTCCTCCTCCCGTTCATCCTCTCCATTGCAACTCCACAGTCTCGGTTAGTACATCTGCATGAAACTATCTATCAAAACAGTATTTAGAAAATGTTTTACCTGTTTGCTTTTTTTGTCTTGGCTCTGATTTCTTGGTGATATTCGGTGAAAAGATGCCTCTCTCGACAATTTGTGCAATCTCAATGATAGCGGAGCGTCACCTCTGAAGCTAGTTATTTTTTTCCTTTTTGCCCATGAATGGGTGAGGGTCCTATTGGCCAGAGCTAATGTCAGTGAAAGGTAAAACCGCCTGTGCTGGCGTACCCTTGGGGCCTGGCACAATGGGGCCTTTAATAAGCCCTCATAGAGGAGAAGAAGCTGAATGTGAACCCAAGCTAAACATAGGACAGAAATTCCAGATTTGGATTTGGGTTGGACCAAGGTTGTAAAAATGTATACTAGTCTTTCATCTCATTACAAAATGACCCTTTGCTTGTTGATAGTCTGTTATAGTTGAGATTACAACAAATTGCTCATCTGAATATTATTTCACTGTAGTTATAGCAGATGTTTGGTGTTTTAAAAGGGCAATGTGTCTGTACACTGGACTATAGCCTACTTCCATCATGCAACATGAATCAAGGCTCTGGCCTGAGACCAGTCCCATAGTGCTCCTTTAGGCATCCTACTGCAGTTGTGAATCAGATTGATTAAGTCCTTTACCCATATCAGGTTCTATTATTAGTTTGATTTGTGTTTCTGATTCCTGCATGAGCATGTAGGCCAAATGTATATGACTTATGATAATGTGCATGCATGCTGTATGGTTTGATGTTATTGATGACTAATATGCTTGTGTTGGCAAAAGACAGGGATGAGTAAAGATGAATGGTTGATATAGCCTACACATTGAATGACATAAGACACTTGAAAAGACTGAATAAATAAATCTTACATTTATTTATCTTCTTTTTTATTTAGGACACACTCAAGGTGAGCAAAAATGATCTTATATGTCATTTCTTATGTGTCATATATTGTGTGGCAAATTGAAATGCAAAGCACAGCCAGTCTACTGCAGGTCAAAAGGTCATTATTATGGTCTACTGCCAGGTCAAGTCAGTGTGTGCTGTTGACTAATACATTAACATTAATGTATTAACAGGCTTGTCCTCAGACAGCAAGGTCATGTTTTTTTTAATTCATTTTGACATTTACCAGATTACCTTTGAATGTCATTTAGGTTCTGGTTATAGAAAAATCAGCACAATTATGTTTGATTGATTTAGTGGTTCGGTTTAGATTAAATACAATGACCTGCGATGCAAGAGGCATGTTTAACCACTAATAACCTAGTTTTGGGTGTTTTGTACTGTTGTCTGATTGTGTGATTTTCCCACCATAGGGCCCCACAGGAGACAAAGGACCTCGAGGTGACAGGGTAAGAACAAACAACTGCTTTTTGTGACAAATTTAAAATGCTTCAAATTATCTATTCCTATTTTTTTTTTTAAATGTTATGATATTTTTTAATATTGCATGTTGGGGGTCTGTGAGTCATCACATGCATGTCTCTGATAGGGTTTGCTGACGTAGTTTAACCCTGTTGCCTTTGATAGGCCACACCCTCTCTTTAGATGAGGCCTACACACTCAATGTTTACAACAATGTCCATGGGTGTATTTTTAACCAGATATATACAAAATATTATTATTATTATTATTATTATTATTATTATTATTATTATTATTATTATTATTATATAATTAAATTAACTTTATTTTTTATTTTTTTTACATGATTTTATTTCTGTTAGGCCTAATGTAAATGTAGAACTATACATGAAAGCTATGTTACAGGACAGTGTAACTGTGGGTCATTACAATAAAAACATAACCAAATAGAAATAATTTCAAATCTAACATCAGAAGAAGAAAAAGATTTTAGAAACCTTACAGTTGTATAGGAATGACACCAGGACTATTTCTATAGTGTCGCCTATGTAGAGTCTCTCCACTCATACACATGTTCATTGATATGGATTTTTGATGACTCTATTTCTCTTCTATAGGGTCCCCAAGGTGCTAATGGAAGAGATGGCAAACCCGGACTCGACGGCCCCCCTGGCCCTCCTGGCCCTCCTGGACTTGGAGGAGTAAGATCATTGTTTTCACTACAAAATTGTCAGACCAGTTCCCTGCTGCATATAATGTGTTCCAGGGTGTGTGACCAAGTGCTCTTTGAGTCCAAAGAGTGGTCTTCTAGTGCAGTGTCATGTTTTATTCCATTGACCCCATGACCTTATTACCTGATGACCTTTGACCCATGACCCCTTGACCCCTCCCCTGAACCCCCCCCCCCCCATGACCTCTGGCAGCTTAAAAAACCTTGAGATTACTTTAAATGTTGTTGTTACATTGTTATTAGAGTATTATTACAGATGATAACCATTTGTGGCCTTTCTTCTTTTTGTCTTCTTCTTTTGACAGAACTTTGCTGCTCAGTATGATGGATCTAAATCCGCTGATCCCGGCCCCGGACCCATAGTGAGTTTTAGTGGAGAAGGTGCCACACAGCATGCGATGGATCGTACCCATCTCTCACAGACAGTTCAGCAGCCCCTTTGGATCACCAGCACTTCACCACCAAGCTTGGAGCTGCTGTTTCACTATGACATCACATTCAACTCTGGACTTACCAAAAGCAAAAAGCAGTCGATTCTGTTATCATATAATAAGCATGGATAACTCAAAAGGCACTTCTGCCATTGCTTCCCATTACATACAATAATGAGAAGAAATACTCATGTACATCATGGGTAATAACAATACATGGCTATTGTGAACCACGTAGATACAGTATCTCCTGCTGCTTCTGTGGCTGCTCTCTACTGTCCATAGCTACACATAGATAATGATACAGTTTGATGCTCCATACCTAAACCTTTAAAATTCAGATTTGGATAGGATTTTGATGAGATTGCATGCACTTTTGATGATTTGCCCCATTCTTAATTCCAAACACCACAACACTGGCACACACCTGCACTGATAACTGTGTACTTTTGATTGTGCCTTCAATTTGATGTTTTGATTTTGATAACAGTATTGTTGTTGTTTTTAATCTCCTCAGGGCCCGATGGGACCTAGAGGCCCAATTGGACCCACCGGCCCCTCTGTAAGTACACCTACAGACTCACCATACCTAACCCTATACAACATTAGAACGATGAAGCAATTTTGGATTGTATATAGATCATTTGTAATAACAATGTCCCTGTTGAACATTAATGCCCTTTCGGTTCCCACACCAAACTGTCTATACACCAAACTGATCACATTTGGGATATCAATGTGTAACTATATGACATCACTCATCATTGTGTCTTTTGTTCATCAACAGGGACCCCAAGGATTCCAGGGACATGCTGGAGAGCCCGGAGAGCCTGGACAGACTGTAAGAGCACTCTCTTCATACTCCTCATCCACAGATAGATTTATGTCAAATGTCTTTGTCAGAGACATATTAACTCATCCTATGCCCCTTATGACACACCCCTATCCCATCCATACTTTGAATCTAATACAGCCCCACCCAGTGATACCTCATAGTCTATTTGGACGAAACAGATCGATTATTGATTAGACATATCTGTGAACAAAGATCAGTACAATATGTTTACAGCTTCAGCCAGGACACATAATAAGGCATATACAATGTATATTGCTTCACAGAAAGGTACCCTGAAACTCAGAATCGGACTGTGACCTTAACCTGACCCCTGACCTTTGTCTCTCTTTCTCTTCCAAGGGCGGCGTTGGTTCTCGTGGACCTTCTGGACCCCCTGGCAAAGCTGGTGAGGATGTAAGTAAATATTTCAGTTCATAAA
Source organism: Argentina silus (assembly GCF_951799395.1). Taxonomy (NCBI): domain Eukaryota; kingdom Metazoa; phylum Chordata; class Actinopteri; order Argentiniformes; family Argentinidae; genus Argentina; species Argentina silus. Next base: position 5,303,438 of record NC_139665.1, read on the forward strand.
TCCCATTTTTATATGTTATAGTTTCTCCCCACTTTCATTCTAGAAAATTATGGAAAATGTTTTATGATTGCCTTTTTATTGTGTAATTCCAGCAACAGAATTAGCTGTTTACTATAGCTGTTTACTATTGTTGTTTACCATTACACATCTGATGCAACCTGTCTTTATTCACTAACAGGGTAACAATGGCAGACCTGGCAAGCCTGGAGATAGAGGAGTTGCTGGAGCTCAGGTCAGTGATGGATAATCAAATACACATGTAACACTTCAAAAGTCATGATATATTCTACAACAAGTAATTTGTTAATTTGCAACAAATTAACAAATGTGCCTCTTCTCTCCCACCTCTATAGGGTGCCCGTGGATTCCCCGGAACCCCTGGACTTCCTGGAATGAAGGGACACAGAGTGAGTACTCCTCCTGTTCTCCCAAAATGTGTTCCTCTCAGTTCTGTACAGTTGTAGTATACTTATACAATCCTTCATTTTGGAGCTAAAATCAAAACAAATATGCCATGTGATCAATGAGGAAGAATACTTCCATCACATTTCTTTCCTCCCTAGAAAGTCATTAATTGTACAGGTGGTTAAAGAAAACTACAGCACCTATCACAATACTGCATCATATCCCACATCTCACTTCCTATTTCCTGCCTCCCACATCCTGTTTTAACACACTTCCTTGTGTAGTGAACTGGGGATTATGGAGTTGAGTGAGAATATTCACATTCAAATTCAATGCAAAAGGCAGATATCATTAACTGATGCAGGAATATTACTGTAGTTTCTACCAGAAGATAGATCATGTTTTTATTTAACCTTTATTTATCCAAAAATGTTCAAACTAAAGTCTCCGCATCAGATAATCAATGTCATCTGGACACAGAGCTACTGATCAGGACGCTAACCAATCATCTTTGTGCTCCAGGGTTACACTGGTCTGGATGGACGCAAGGGAGAGGCTGGTTCAGTTGGTGCTAAGGTAACGTTTCAACATCATCCACCTCAATCACAACCGTGTCTTCCTGACCCTGTCACACCCCAAAAGGTTGCACAGTTCTATCTCAGAGGTGTCACACAGAGCCCAAACTCTGTATAGAGACCTCGTGAGACTACATGACTTTGACAGTGCACATTAAGATGATAATAGTGATTCTTCATTGATAGATTACTCCAATGACAATGATCGGTTTACCTCCCACGATAGTCCAGCTTTTTTCTCCCATTGCTTTTCACAGTACCACTTTCATTTTCATTATAGCCCACTTCCCAATGTAGACCTACTGTCCTAATGTTACATTAACACTCACCATAACGTAACCACCAGTGGCCTCATACTTCCAATATGTGTCTTCCTGCTTCTCCTTCAGGGTGAGAATGGTGCTCATGGTGCTAATGGAACCCCCGGACAGCTGGTGAGTTTACACATAAACACACTACCTACTCTTTTCTTGCACAATCATCATTCATGCATGCTCATTTGTTTTACATGAAAGCAATTATCCCACGTACAGTATACACAGTCTTAGGTGCCAGGCCAAAGGCACTTAGGTGCCAGGCCATTAAGTATTTCAGCATAAACGCATTGTATTCACATCCAGTTAGTTGATGGTCTTGGATTGCAATGGACATACTGTACAGTGGAGACAAGAGGGTGCTGTAACCTTATCACTGAGTCTTGTGATGACCCTGGTATCTTTCTCTCTGTTTCTTCATCTACCTAGGGCTCTCGTGGTCTGCCTGGTGAGAGAGGCCGCGGTGGACCTGCTGGCCCTGCTGGTGCTCGTGGTGCTGATGGCAACACTGGACCCGCCGGCCCTGCTGTGAGTGTCTCCCCTTTGATCCCAACGGTCTATTGCCCTTTACCCTGACTGGATCATCCAGGAATGGTCCCAGGCAGAAGATACAGTAGGAGTTACAGTAGATAGAAGAACAGATAGAACTTCGAGCACAAATCCTACTTTTATTATCAGGAATGAAAATGTAAAACCCTAAACCCTAACCTTAACCCAGCATCTATGGAGGCTTGGTTCACCTTACACCCATGTAACTCTTGACTGTTACCTCTGACCCCCATGCCACTGACCTCATCACCTATTTCTATTTCCTGTTCCCAGGGTCCTCTGGGATCAGCTGGTCCCCCAGGTTTCCCCGGTGCCCCTGGCCCCAAGGTGAGTTTCGTGACCATTTCCAACACCTCATCCTCAGCATGGCCTTAGAATGTCATGACACATTAGAATGTCATGGACACAAGAGAAGATTCCCTTCCATTATAGTGCTGTGACCTGAGGAAAAATTTCCCAATTGGTTCCTAGACAATCACATTGATTAATGGTTTAAAGAAGTTCACTATCATTTCAACCTCACCTGGCCATTGGATCATTTGATACCTACTGTAGTATCCTCATGGGAATGACTCTACCTTACTACATGTCCTGCTGCCATTAGGCTAGATTATGTGACTGTGACAGTGTGTTATTCTTCTGTGACAGGGAGAGGTTGGTGGTGCTGGTGCCTCTGGTCCATCTGGACCTCAGGGAGGAAGAGGAGAGCCCGGTCCCAATGGCGCCGGTGGCCCCGTTGGTCCCCCTGTAAGTACAGTATGACACCAAAACTCTCACCTTGTCAAATATCTCATCGTCTTCAGACTGCTAGTTATTTCAATGCTTCCAGATACAGTACCTCTCATAACATACACCCATGGTCATATTGTGCATTGCTGATTGATTTCCTGTTGCTGGGTTACCATATACAGAACACACTTTTCCCCTAAACCTTGTTTTTCCTTATCCTCTCCTTCTAGGGTAACCCTGGTAACAATGGTCTGAATGGTGCTAAGGGAGCTGCTGTAAGTATACTGGCCACTGGTGCCCGTTGAGCAGACAGGTCAAAGGTTATAAAAGACAGGAGTCAGATGAATCTTGATGTAACCTGTACACTTTGTGTTATGCTGACAGAATTACTTGATTTGAGTAATGATCCTGCAAAAATCACATTATCAATAGCATCAGTGATGATTCACCATATTTAGAATTAAATAACTTACGGTAGAATCCCTTTAGTGTCATTACCTTTACACTATAGTCACTGAAATGTAACCAAGCTGTCCCTCTCTCCTGCGGTGTGTCCTGTAGGGTCTCCCTGGTATTGCTGGAGCACCTGGTTTCCCCGGCCCAAGAGGAGGATCCGGCCCCCAGGGCCCCCAGGGATCCGCTGGCCCCAGAGGCCTTGCTGTAAGTACCAGATGACCCACTGATCTTCAGAACCAGTGCAACAACGTTTCACACACTCACTCATAAACCGAGTACAGTGTACATTCACTGTAGTCAGAAGGCTATTTGGCTATAAGAGACAAGGCATTCATCTGTTTTATTTATTCTCACAGGTCTCAAAATCTATATGAACATTGTTTGATGATCCATTTCTCTTTCTCTATGATTTTAGGGTGACCCCGGCCCCGCTGGTTCAAAGGGAGATTCTGGTGCCAAGGGAGAGCCTGTAAGTACGCACTGGTTAGGAGTATGGTGTTCGTATTGTAATGTTGTGTTAGTACAAAGTGTTTATGAATGGTTGGTTTCTAATCCCCCTGCTCTCTTTTTCAGGGTCACAATGGTCCTCAGGGACCCAGTGGCCCCGCTGGTGAGGAGGGCAAGAGAGGCTCAACTGGTGAGGCTGGCGCAACTGGCCCCGCTGGAGTCCGTGGAGCAAGAGTGAGTGCCAGACCCTGCCGGTCTTAAGAGTTTGTTTAATTAGGTTGTACAGTACAACAACCGAGATTAGTGACAGGCAGTGACATCTTCAATGTCTCTAACAAAGGCAGTTCACTCACACCGATCAAGTTCACGACCTTTTCCCTCAGACGTGTCATCTTGCCCGGAGTTGAGTGAGTGGTTGACTGATGACTGTGTCTCTGTTTCTCACAGGGAGCATCTGGCACTCGTGGTCTGCCTGGTCTGGAGGGAAGATCTGGTCCCATTGTAAGTATCAAAGAACTATCTTGTTTACACACACACACACACACACACACACACACACACACAGACACACTATTCATTACACAGTAAAAAGACCTATCTGTACAAGCATCCTGTGAGGCACAACCAACAGGCCACATTTGATGATCATTTGATAGTGAAACAAAAAGGACAACACACCTGTTACATTGATCTGGTTCCTATTCCTCACACATGTACAGTAATGAGTGCTCCACTGTTATACATATAGTATATGACTCGTATTCTCTTTGCCAGGGTATGCCCGGAGCACGTGGAGCCACTGGCCCTGGTGGAGCTCGTGGTCCCCCTGGTGATGCTGGCCGTGCTGGCGAGCCTGGTCTGACTGGTGCTCGAGTAAGTATCACACACTCACACACACACACACACACACACACACACACACACACACACACACACACACACACACACACAAACGCACACTCACACAAACACACACACAATTTGCTCAGGCTTCAGTCTCAACCCGTCCTCTCTGTCGACAGGGTCTCCCTGGAAGCTCTGGCAACGGTGGACCCCCTGGCAAGGAAGGCCCTGCTGTGAGTATACCTCTACCTCTACCTTGAAATACTACACATGCATCTTCTCTCGTATGGATCCCCTCAAACACACCATACAAAACAGCATGAGGCTGGTAATGATAACAGATTGCATTCAGATGCTTTCACTAGGCCTCAAAGCACTTTTACATGGTTGGTGGGTAACTCCCATCGTCCAGCACCCATGTCTAACTCCTACTTAGTGGTGTTGTGCCTGATCTGACCTCTGTTGGTGTTCTGCATCTCGCTTCAGGGTGCTGCTGGTCAGGATGGCCGCTCTGGTCCCCCAGGCCCAACTGGACCCAGAGGCCAGCCCGGTAACATTGGATTCCCTGGCCCCAAGGGACCTGGAGTAAGTAGAACCAGAAAGTGGGGGCATGGATATAAAAAAAAATGTTTTGTTTGTTTAAAACATTTACGTTTTGGCCATGCTTGCCTTTATCAGCATGGATCTAAACCTAATGATCATCTGACATGCTCATGGTCTTCCTGCTTCTTCTTCTCCCCAGGGTGAGGGTGGCAAGCCCGGAGACAAGGGACCCGGTGGACCCACTGGACTGAGAGTAAGTACACCCACTGAACCAACTGTAATGGCAGAGAGACCAGAGCCAAATAGTCCAAACTACTGTAGGCTACATATGACGTGTGTCATAAGTACTGCACCAATAGCACAATAGTTTCCTCAATGCATATGTTCTTCTGACTGAACTAGTTTGGATCACTGATCATTGCTGTCTTTCTGCTTAGGGTGCCCCTGGCCCTGATGGCAACAACGGAGCCGCTGGACTCGCTGGAGTGGTTGTAAGCACCCTGATATCTTTAACTCAATTGTATTCACCCTTCTTACACTCGCTTGCAGTGTAAACACTCCACACAACCTGAGTCAAAGGTATTCACATACATTAGCCCTGATGTGGCTTGCTATACTATAATAATGGAGGCTAGCCAAATCAGGGATACACACGTATCCATATGTTTATACTGTATATGTATTACGGTGCCATTGTTTACTATCCCCATGTACATGTCAATGTCTCATTGTCTACAGTGATGAGTGTTCTCTCTGCATTCACAGGGCAATGCTGGTGACAAAGGAGAGCAGGGACCCTCTGGAGCTCCTGGTTTCCAGGTAACACCACCCTCTCTCTCTCTCTCTGTCGTTGTCTGGATGGTTTGTTGCCCTCTTGTTTGTGTCTTTGAAAAAGACACTGCCTCTTCTTCTATTGATACATTGGATGTAGCTTAAGTCACCTGTTCCTTCGTAGAACATACAGTATAATAACAGTAGTGTTCACATAGGCTAAAACAATGTCATTTCTTTACTTGTTTGTGGGGTTAATAGTTTTCATATGTTGATCTCCACAGGGACTGCCTGGACCCGCTGGACCTGGTGGTGAGGCTGGCAAGGCTGGAGACAGGGTGAGTAACACAAACATCAATTAGTTAATCAAGGAATACATTAATTTATCCAATTTGATTGGATTCAATTAATTGTTTTTTTTAACAATCCACAACATCCACAGTAGATCTATTGGCATATTATAATGTTACATACTCTTTATTTAACTAATTTCACCATACAGAAATGTAACATACATTGTTTTCTCTCATCTGTCAATAGGGAATCGCAGGTGACCAAGGAATTCCCGGACCTGGTGGTGTGAAGGTAAGTCCAAACCTCTCATCACTGAAACAGCGCCCCCCTGACACCTGTCCACCTACACGTCTGTAAACTGTGTCAGATACTGGTCAGCCACACCCCTGCATATACAATGTTTTCACACATTGATACAGTAACAAACATAATGTCCATCTACAGTAGACACTTGCATTTGTACAGTTTGTACTAATTTTGTACTAATCTTGTGCCCTTGCCACACCATCACTGCGCCCTTTTCAATCCGGATACCTACACACACCTACATACAGTATACTGTTACGCTTATACGCTTACTGTTGAATCCAACTGAAACAAACCTCTATAGATAGGTAGTTTGTAATGTGTAGTCCTTAACATGAGGAGATTTCTAACTGTCCCTCTGTCTCTGTCTCTGTCCCTCTGTCCCTCTGTCCCTCTGTCTCTGTCTCTGTCTCTGTCCCTCTGTCCCTCTGTCCCTCTGTCTCTGTCTCTGTCTCTGTCCAGGGAGAGCGTGGTAACCCTGGCCCAGCTGGCTCTGCCGGAGCTCAGGGACCCATTGGTGCTCGTGGACCCGCTGGAACTGCTGGCCCCGATGGTGGCAAGGTAAGCACAGTGGCATCTGACGGCACCCATGGTAGTGGAAGTGGCAACACGCATCAACAAAAGATAAATATCAGGGAAACTGGTAGTGTTGGTGAACTGTTTTTGAGCAGGAGCATATGCTAGATTCCATATTAGAGATACACCACAATCTGTGTTATTTACAATATAAGTAGTTAAACAAATCAAAGTCATATTCAAAAGGTGAGTTTGAAAACCGGAACAGTGGAACTAGCAGAACCGATACAGCATAACTATTCTTTACCATTGTCTCTGTTTCAGGGAGAGCCTGGCAGTGTTGGACCTGCTGGACAAGCTGGACACCAAGGCGCAAGCGGTATGCCTGGTGAGCGTGGTGCTGGCGGTGCTCCTGGTGGAAAGGGCGAGAAGGTAAGTAATCAAAATGTGCCATCTCTGACGTACACACAGTACTCCATCAACAGGGCAACCAGAAATTATGTTTGAAAAAGAGTACCATTGGAGCCATGGCTGTTAATACATTTTGCACACGGGGGGGGCTCTATTAGTATAACAGTGCATGAGTAATGGGAGCATATGGGACGGTTTTTATTGTGAGTCACATTTTCTGTTGTTTCCTTCCAAAAACTAGGATAGACCCACTCTAAAACATGTATATTCTATCACTTTGATTCTATCACACTGACCATAACGTGTTCTCTCTCCAAACCAGGGTGAGGGTGGACACAGAGGATTTGAGGGAAATATGGGAAGAGATGGCGCCCGTGTAAGTTCCTGTCATAATCCTGACATAATTTTTCATAATTTTACTATATATAATTTCTATTCTGATGTAACTCAGCTTTACTGTTGTCGTGTACAGTAGTCTGACTGTATACCCATCTCTCTTTTAGGGTGCCCCTGGACCTAGCGGACCCCCTGGACCTTCTGGTGCCAATGGTGACAAGGTAAAGTCTGAAAATCTGCACCCTCAACCACTACCACGGCTGATTGCGAAGAATTAGAGTAATTTATGTATTCCGAAAGTGGTCAATATTGTTGAAGCCTAACGGGGCTACCTTTGTGATGATTCGCAAATTGTATGCACATCATTCACGTCATCCAAGATGGTGGAGGCCAAGAATTCTGGTCCGTGACCTACAATTTTATACCATGCAGAAACTCCACCTATGTAGCCTATGACTACAGAGACTCTTCACAAGATCAACCTATGAAATGGTACATCTTGTCGAATATGACCATCTTCGAAAAAAGTGGACAACCGGAAACCCCTCTCCAGAGAAAAGGACTTCGAACCTCCCACCTATCAGTTCATGAGCTAGAACCTCAACATCGCCCTCTGGTGGAAAGTCCTTAATAACACACTGAAATTCACTACATTTGATGTAATTTCTAAAGGCTGGAAACCTGCAATAGACAACTCTTTAACATTTAACTTCAACCATCAGGATATGGCATTTCATGTTTTTAGAACATAAAATGTTGCCATCGATCAACATGCTTTAGCCTGAATACTATAATAGATATATAATAATAGACCTCCTGTGGGACTTCAAGCCTTCATTTGTAAAGCAGACCATGAAGACCTATTTTCCACCACATGGAGACATGAAATTGAATCACTGCTTGGATGGAATGGACCTAATCAATGATTCCTTCAAGACATAAACGATTTTTATTTTTATTTTATTTTTGATTTCGGATGTCTCAATGACTTGTAAATTAGATGAAAGGACAACATTAGTTGTGTTATAAATGTTGGTCATTTTCTCCCAACATTTGTCTGAATTAATTGTGTGCCTTCAATGGTTGGCTCTTGATATGAGCTGTTGATTAAGTCATTATTTGATTGATTCAGCCCTTACTTTTTTCATCTTCCACCTCTCCCAGGGTGAGACTGGTTCCTTCGGCCCTGCTGGCCCTGCTGGTCTTCGTGGTGCATCTGTAAGTACCTACAATCACCTCCCCTTCAAATATCATACATTCACCCATCATCTAATGGATTATCTCACTCAGGATGCAAACGACTGAGGAAATCAGAGTTTCTAGAGCAGCAATCAGGGACCATTCAGGTTCAGCTTCTGTGTAGTATTAAAATGTCAAAATGTCTGCCCAGTTTTATCAGGAATTACATGTTAAATTGTACCAGTGGTTAGTGAGTGTCTGATCCTTTGGCTGCTTGTCAATGTCTACTCTCCATGGAGGTCCTCTTCCCATGACTCTTTCCGTGTGTTTCTGCTCTGTTTTAGGGAGAGCGCGGTGAGGGTGGCCCTGCTGGACCTCCTGGCTTCGCTGGACCCCCTGTAAGTGTTCATCCAGTTGACACCATGACTGCTCAAAGTAAACACATACAACAAAGACACCAAAACTCATTGCACTCATATCGAGAAAGTTAATTTGCAGCTTTACCCTATCTCTGCATCAGTGCTTACACATTCAACTACTTTGTGTTGTGTGGGTTCTGACCCAAGTCTCTGCTGTCTGTCTTATACAGGGTGCTGATGGTCAGCCCGGTGCACGAGGAGAGAGAGGACCCGGTGGTGGAAAGGGAGACCTTGGTCCCGCTGGTCCAGCTGGTCCCGCTGGACAATCTGGACCCTCTGTAAGTCCCACTGATAAAACATTCCCTCCAGTCACATATAGGACATAGGCACACTCAGTAAGAACAGTATCCATTCACAGTGTAAGCCTACCTCACCAGAAGCAAATCAGATCCAGTTTGTAACGCAATCCAACTTTTCCTAATGTGAGAATCTCTGAATCTCATATTGCACATGTTCTACCCCGTCTAACTTATCAGAGCAGGAATAACCAACAACTATTTATATAGACAGTTCACATTTACAGTATATAATCTTCATAGGGAATCCCATTTATCTTTTGATCATGTTGACTGACCTTCCTTATCTTTCTCTGCTCGTCTAGGGTGCTGCTGGTCCCGCTGGCCCCCCCGGTGCTCGTGGAGATGGTGGACCTAATGTAAGTCATTAAGTCACACATTCAGGCACACACACACACACTCACACACACTCACACACATATACTGTATTATAAATCACCGATCTTTCTGTGATTAAGTAACCTTTGTGAACTTTGTGTGTGTGTCCCTTACCTCAGGGTTTAACTGGTTTCCCTGGTGCTGCTGGCAGAGTTGGAGCTACTGGACCCGCTGTGAGTATTACATAGTCATTTCAGCGAACACAAATACACACACACACTCTGAAGCACCCTGGCAATATCATGCTACATAATTGAAACTAAAACATCACAACATTCTTGATAATTTTTAACACACACACACACACACACACACACACACACACACACACACCTCAGTAACCACTTCTCTTCCTCCTTTTCCCTCACACAGGGTATTGGTGGACCCCCTGGTCCTGCTGGCCCTACTGGAAAGGATGGTCCTCGTGGCCTCCGTGGTGATGTTGGATCTGGTGGAGCTCAGGGAGAGCAGGGCATGGTTGGACCCCCCGGTCTTTCTGGAGACAAGGGACCCACTGGAGAGGGCGGCCCAGCTGTAAGTCAATGCTCCTATTGAAGCTTATTTACTTCCTCTTACTGATAGATTGTATCAGCAGCACTATAAGGCGAGCTAGATGCATCTAAACAAAGAGCTAGTGTCTCTGTTGTGTCACAGTGAATGGTGCTGTACGGTGTGTTTCTCCAGCCTTACATCCTGGTCTGCTGTTTCTGTACAGGGTCCTCCTGGTATCTCCGGACCCTCAGGACAGCTCGGCAACCAGGGAATTCTTGGTCTTCCCGGCTCCAGAGGTATCACTGGACCTGGTGGTATTCCTGGTGATAGGGTAAGTACAGAACATTGTGTTTAAAAGACATGATTCAAAATGGCCGACCCAGCAGATATATTATTTTTATTTTTATTTATCCTTTATTTATAAAGGGAAATCACATTGAGACCTAGGTCTTTTGCTAGTGAGCCCTGAACAATATACACAATACAAAATACACACATTAAATACAAAACACACACATTAGAGAAGAGCTAATCAATCAAAACGTGTACTCCCCCATGAGCAGGTATCTAATTAAGGTCTTGAATATTAACTAGGTGTATAACAGTATACTGTGCATGTGTGTGTCTTCACTGTGTTAACCCATTGATGCTCTGTGCCATTCAGGGTAAGCCTGGTTCAGTTGGCCCCAATGGTGCTCCTGGACCCCGTGGTCCCTCTGGTAACATTGGCATGCCCGGTATGACTGGTGGCCAGGGAGAGGCTGGACGTGAGGTAATGATTGATTGATTGATTGATTGATTAATTAATTGATTGATTGATCCCTTTAAGGGAGGGACTTTGGGTAGGGTGGGTGGAGGGTGGAAATTGGAATTGATGTACACATGGGTGGACAAGCCCTCATAGGATTCACAACACAATTAACATGGTGTTGCTTGCCCCCCACAGGGTAGCCCTGGTAACGATGGTCCTCCTGGCCGTCCTGGTGTTGCTGGATTCAAGGTATAATACTCATTAGCAGCACAACTCCTCTACTCATTTACTCACTTTTCTCCTCAATTACTCTTTGTTTAACTCACTCACTCACTGTTCCACTGAGTACACTATTCAGCTGATCAGAATTAAATCAGTGAACCATAGTGAGCTGCAGTCATTCACGATACATACAATACATATCATACATTTGATGCTTTTACACCTGTACACCCTTGCTTTGACTAAGTCATTTGAACATTGACACATTACAGGGAGACCGTGGTGAGCCTGGATCCCCAGGAGCTGTGGGACTTGCTGGTGCCCCCGGACCCAGCGGACACTCAGGCCCTGTCGGCAGACCCGGAAATCGTGGAGAGTCAGTAAGTGCCACCCCCCCCACAATGGACCTGATTCTGAGTGGCCGATGATGGGCACATTTATCTGGTTTATGTGAGGAGGTTAAAATAGCAACAACATCTCTATCACATCCTGGCCTGCACAGTTTGTCTTACTGAAACCACAATAATGCATTTACTATAGAAAAATAACATACACATAAAACAGACATCACACCTGTTCCAGTCTGTCTATCTCTAGCATGCTGATGTGTCTCTCCTCTCCCTCTAGGGTCCCACTGGAGCTACTGGTCCCGCCGGTGCTGCTGGAGCCAGAGGTGGCAGCGTGAGTATACATCCTCTCAGAGAGACTGGGACCGCCCCAAGTGTCATTTCCCATCTCTGTGTCATTCCATATCTCATTTCATCAGACTAGTCACTCTCCATCCTCTCTCTATATAGCTCTGTCTGTACAGTATATCCTGATATCTCCATACCACCTTAATCACTCCTGATATCTCCATGCCATCTTAACCACTCCTGATCTCTCCATACCACCTTAATCACTCCTGATCTCTCCATACCACCTTAACCACTCCTGATCTCTCCATACCACCTTAATCAATCCCGATCTCTCTATACCACGTTAATCACTCCTGATCTCTCTATACCACCTTAACCACTCCTGATCTCTCTATACCACCTTAATCACTCCTGATCTCTCCATACCACCTTAATCACTCCTGATCTCTCCATACCAACTTAACCACTCCTGATCTCTCCATGCCACCTGTCATTTCTCAGTTCTCCGTGTCATTCCTGATCTCTGTCCTTCATGATCTCCATTGAACCCATAGTTCCCCATCTTCACTCCATACACTCTCAAGCGTCATAGGATGCTTGAATACTCCCTCTTTGACTGTTACGCTGTTGTTGTTGTTGTTATATGATTCTGTGTCTGTCTGTTTGTATTGCAGGGCCCCGCTGGTCCCCGTGGTGAGAAGGGCGTGGCCGGAGAGAAGGGAGACAGAGGCATGAAGGGTCTGCGTGGACATGGTGGTCTGCAGGGAATGTCCGGACCAAATGTGAGTGATTAGGACCACCACATATCATACAAATAGCGATATATATATATATATATATATATATATATATATATATATATATAACATAAACATATATCATCCCAGCCTTTTGTATGCTTATGTTCTGATACTGTACAGCATATGACATCAGATCTAATTAGTACAGAGAGGATGGTGACAGTCTTATTCCCCCCTCTGCCTGGTCTGTTTTATGCATTAATAATGTTTCTCTCACACAGGGACCTTCTGGTGAGACTGGCGCTGCTGGTTCCGCCGGTCCTGCTGGACCTAGAGTAAGTACAGTATTTCTAACCACATTCATCACTTCCTCCATTGCATTCTTTTTTTTTTCAGCCTAGAGATAACATGACTGGTCATTGTCATAATTCCCCTCTCTGCTCTCTCTCAGGGCCCCGCCGGTCTCCACGGCCCCGCTGGTAAGGACGGTAGATCTGGATCCCATGGTGAAATCGGACCCGTTGGTCACCGTGGTCCCCAAGGACACCTTGGACCTGCTGTGAGTATTAGGGCACCTCCCTCTCACCTCACACTCCTTGCTCAGGAAGTCAGCTTCTTATCTAACTTACTTATTGACTATATACTCCCCAAAGAGTATATAGTCAATAGTCTACACAAACATATCCAATGATCTTCTTCATTCATGCACCTTGGTTGGACTTGTAGGTAATGGCATACAAGTTTACCTGTTCCTCCAGTCAGTCCGTCTGTCAGTAAGTCAGGTGTTAAGTCAACCTACTGTGGCTTCCTTAGTTTTAAAAGTGACATTATTGATAACAAAGGGGACCGAGTAAAAGCTTTGTATGCAGGCAAACACAAGCAAATAGACTCATCTCATCACATACAGTATCTAGGTTCACTTACAGGTCTTGACAAGCATATAATGAGCTTCAATGATACATGTGATAGCTTAGGCTTGTAGCAGGTGAATGTGAGATGATACTTCAGTGACCTTTGAGGTTGAGGTGGTTAGCTAGCTAACTCTGTGCTCGACCACAGGGTCCCCCTGGAGCTCCTGGTCTCCCTGGACCCGCTGGTATGCAGGGTGGCGGATATGACGTGTCTGGTGGCTACGATGAGTACAGAGCTGACCAGCCCTCTCTCAGAGCCAAGGACTACGAGGTGGATGCCACTCTCAAGTCCCTGAACACCCAGATTGAGAACATGCTCACCCCTGAGGGCTCCAAGAAGAACCCCGCCCGCACCTGCCGTGACATCAGACTCAGCCATCCTGAGTGGAGCAGCGGTGAGTGGTGGCTTTGTCTGCCTTGGAACTATCCAAACCCACTTACTCACTGAAATCTCTCTTTCCTTTCTCAAGTATCTTTGAATACTCTCTCTCTCTCTCTCTCTCTCTCTCTCTCTCAACCCTCTATAAAAAAATACTACATTTCTCACAACCTGCTTCCTTTGAAAATTCTCCCAAACATTTCAAGCAGTTCAAGTCAACAACCCAATACTCAAACTATTTCTCTCTCCATCCTCTGCAGGATACTACTGGATCGATCCCAACCAGGGATGCGTCATGGATGCCATCAAGGCCTTCTGCGACTTCTCCACTGGCCAGACCTGCATCTACCCTCACCCCGAGAGCATCGCCCGCAAGAACTGGTACAGGAATGCCCAGGACAAGAAGCATGTGTGGTTCGGCGAGACCATCAATGGTGGTACTGAGGTGAGTTGACTGAAAGAGAGTTTATCCTTATTCTAATGAGACTGGCTAATCTGTATTTGATTGGCGCACCAGATCCGTATCATAATTTTAAGGAGACCTATAGGAGTAGTCTAAATGTGTAATCAAATACACAGTTCACATAGTAGTGCAGTGTATTATTCTTGACTCAGGCGTTTGCTACTGCTTGAGGTGGACATGTTGACGTCACACTAACCCTGAATGTCTGTGTCCTTTGCAGTTTGCTTACAATGACGAGACCCTGAGCCCCCAGAGCATGGCCACTCAACTGGCCTTCATGCGTCTGCTGGCCAACCAGGCCACCCAGAACATCACCTATCACTGCAAGAACAGCATTGCTTACATGGACGCAGAGAACGGCAACCTGAAGAAGGCCGTGCTGCTCCAGGGCTCCAACGACGTGGAGTTGAGGGCCGAGGGCAACAGCCGCTTCACATTCAGCGTTCTCGAGGACGGTTGCACCGTAAGTCCCCTTTTCTTTTTCTTTTCTCACAACATCCTCTTTCCCTTTTACTCAGTCTCTTTCTTCCACTTCTCCCTAACAATGGAGAGATGACAGATCGATAAATCTGTCTAGTATGATGTAACTGAATGGTTTTGTAGGAGCTAGCCTCTTTATTGACGACCTAAGTGAATCATTTCTATTTCACGTTTTGATATGCAGTGCACTATTCTGAAACATGGTTTCTCCTTTTGTGCTACCTCCGCAGAGACACACTGGCGAATGGAGCAAGACAGTCATTGAATACAGAACAAATAAACCATCTCGCCTCCCCATCCTCGACATTGCACCTTTGGACATTGGTGGAGCTGAGCAGGAGTTTGGTTTGGACATTGGCCCAGTCTGTTTCAAATAAATAGACTCATGATAAATTAAAAAAAAAAAGAGAGAAAGAAAGAAAAAAGAAAATCTCTGCCCTTCTTTCCGTGTTGTTTTTTATACTGAATGCTGATTTCCTCTGCACATCCACTTGCTTAAGCTGGGCCCTATCGGAGGGGACCAATGGACTGAACGGAGCGTTGTGCAATGCAAATTAATACAGCAACCCAAAGAGACGCAGGAAAACACCATGTTGTGGGACATGTCATCATTTTGTAAAAAATAAAAGAAGTGTAATAAAAACGCTGAACGTATGCATCCCTTTGTGGTCTTTGTATATCTTCCAAAGAGGAGGTTTAAAACCACAATTTCCAAAAAAAGGTTTAAACTACCTCATGCCTGTATTTTAGAAAATAATATTGAAATACCTGATCCACAGCTTAGATGTTATGTTCTAAGGCTTCAAGCTCTGTCCTGTTCAAAGGTGCTCAATTACTTGAAGCAGAGATCTATGGTGCTAATATGCAGCTGTGGAGGAAACCACTTTCACTGTATTACTTTGTATTGACTTTGAGGAGTCTTGCACAGCCCCCCCCTGATAATCCCCATTTTAAGCAGGTGGAATATTCCTAAATCTGATGTTTGTCTGGTTTTGACTTTTTTTTAAAGGTTTTGTTTAGGTTTTTTTTTCAGGCATTTTACTCTTCATTTTCCCCTCCCAGTGTTCATGCTGACAGCACATTTCATTGATTTTTGAATGGGTTTTAGGCGGCCTCTCTCTCTCAAAACGAAACCACAAAGTTTATTGTACCTATTTTGTATATGTGAGATGTTTAAATAAATTGTGAAAAGTTCTGAAATAAAGCATGTCCAATGTTCCAAAACCCACCATTCAATGACTTAAGTGCTTTCATGTTTTATGATATCATTAAATGAGGTTGGAGATGAAAGCTTGTTTTGTGTTTTTGGTTAAATAGAGGAAACTTAACTCTTGGTTCAATCTAGCATCCTCTACAGGAGCACACAGACCTTAACTGCATGCATATCCTTTTCTAAATCATCTTTGCTTCTTTTGTATAAGTCTTATAAAGAAGGCAAAAGGTAAACTTATTGGCTGGTCAATCAAGTACTTATACCTGATGTTGATTTACAATTTTCAGTTCCGATGTCTAAATTGTTGCTTGATAACATATATTTAAAGACATCAAATGCCTTTGTTATCCAAGGCATCAAGTGACTCTGCAAGGAATGACATGATGAACTACATTTGTATTCCTGCACAACCGACCAGTCAGCAATGTCTACCTAGCGCCACTCAGTGGCCAAATTAGTCATTAGCCAAGAAAAGACAGAGAAGTTGCCTCAGCTCACCCACAGAGACAGGAAAAACGTATAATCTTCGGCTCACCCTGCCCTAAAAGAGGAACTGCACAAGTATATCAAGTTCAAGTTTCAAGTTTCAAGTTTATTATTACATGTCATACACAAGTGCAGGGAGTAAACTTCGTAGGCTTGGTTCCATGACAATGCAGCATACAAAAAAATACAAATAAGTAGTAGGCAATGAAATAAGGTCAAGACAATAAGTGACATAAGTACAAGGCAAGTGAGACAGTTGGACAATGACGGTTGTTGGAGACACAAGACAATAGACATGATACAATAAAGTATAAATAAATAGTAAAAGGTAAAAAAGTAAAGTAGGTCAGTGGAATGTCATTATTATTGCACTGTGCCATTGGGGTAAGAGGTGCTTGTTTAAAGTGACTGTGTGATAGTAAAGTCCATTCTGTGGGTGTGCTGGGGGTAAAGTCATGAGTCTGGAGTAGGCTTGTTCATGAGCCTGATGGCCTGGGGGAAGTAGCTGTTTCTGAGCCTCTGAGTTTTGGCCCTGAGGCTCCGGAGGAGGCTCCATCTTTCTGACGGCATCCGTTCAAACAGGCTATGGTTTTGGTGGCTGGGGTCCCTGATGATCCTCTGGGCTTTGCTGACACATCGTTTGTTGTATATGTTCTTTATGGAGGGAAACTCACATCCACTGATACGCTCAGCTGTCCGCACCACCTTCGCCTTGCGGTTGAGGGCGGTGCAGTTGCCGTGCCAGGTAGTGATGCATCCCGTCAGGATGCTCTCAGTAGTGCCCCTGTAGAAGTATATGCTTGCGTCCCAATAGTCTCCCCTTTATTCCTCTCATCCTCATCTTCATTGCTTCCTTCTCAAAATGGATTTCGAGAGAAGATGTAATATTCCTCCTGTTCTTCTCCAGTTCTTGAGAAGGTAGGAATAGAGGGAAGACTATTGGGACAGAACTTTTATCGTTCTTCAAATGCTCTAAGAATGTGTCCTACTTTCCAGCATTCATTTCTTCCTTCTTTAAAGTTAGCGCTAATCTACCTTGATTTTGGTGTGAGCATTCGTGTGCAAATGTGTTTTGTCGATAATTTACAGATCAGCCATTTGGCCTACCTCAAGTAGGGGAGGAAGCAAGAAATTAATCTTGGTCGACTACTAGGACAGCATCTTTTTTCTTTTTTTTAAGAAAATGTTTTATTGAGAGGACAGACAAAAATAAGAAATAAGAGGACATACTGCTCTTCCTTACAATCTGGGAGCCAGTAACACAAAACAAAAACAATGTCATAGTACACAAAAACCACAGTCACACAAATAGCAAAATAAATTAAATAAATACGACACCTGACAAGTAGGACAACACAGATTGTTCTCTGCCATTTTCATTAACCCTCCTATTATGTTCAAATAAACTTACAACTTTGATGTTTCGGGTCAATTTGACCCGAGCAATGTAAACATGCAGAAAATGATTTTAACGGAAAGTCTTAACCAAGTTTCTTTCTCAGCTACTTTAGGCCTTTCTACTGACCATCTTTATAGCCCAGTAAATAATACATGACTGCCCCCAACCTCCCCTTATACATCAAGTATTGTATATATGCGAAATATGCAAATCACTGTACTATCTCATTCATTGACCTAAAATGAAAAACTAATTATGTTTTGGTGTTTGCAGGGCTTTATGTTGATATTAAGTGCTCATTAAAGAGTTTAAATGCAGATTGTATGTCTTTTATATGACTGCTAGCATATCTGGTGGGGCATGGAACCATTTTGATGACATGAGCTGCAGTCAGTCTACCCTGTCTTGTAACTGGGGATCCAGACCATAGCAGCTTTCCATTTTTGGATGTCATGTTTCTTGGTGGTTGAGATATGACAAGGGGGTTTATTTGTGTTTGAGAAACCACAGGAGGGTCAGAATGTCCTATCTCACTGGCTTCATTCTCGTGGAGGAGGATGCCGCATAATCAGAGTCCTCGCGGGAAATATGTCCTCCCTCTCTCATTGCTTCTTGAATGATCAGAGATCTCGTGGGAACTATGTTTTCTCCTCACAGACACACACACACACACACACGGATGGACACACACACAGACACACACACACACACACACACAAGGAAGGACACACACACAGACACACACACACACACACACACACACAGACGAACGTGTAGGTGCCCTCAGTATCATCCAACACAACAAAAACGAGATAGAAATCAGGGTTTTATAGAACAATAGTGCTAGGGGTCAAAATGACCCCAACACGACCGATGCGTACAAAATGTGTACAGGACATGTTTTTAAAATGTTTTGGTTCATTTCATGTTTACCATGTTTACCCCATAAAGTTAGGAAAAGTCATAAAAAATCTGGCTGAAAAAAGTATGTTAACCATGTTTTTAGAGACAGTAAACATTGAATCGGGTCAAATTGACCCCTAACATAATAGGAGGGTTAAAGTGATCTATACAAGATCCCCAAATCTTATGAAATACATTTATATTTACATTTTTGACTGCAGACGCCTAGCAGACGCCTTTATCCAAAGCGACTTACAACAAATACATTTGTCCAAGTAAGTAAATCATCTATACATCGGTCATGATAAGAAAAACAAATCTATGCTAGGGCCAGCGGCCATTGGCAGTCACAATGCTGGAAGAAGGAAGAATTACTTGTTTATTTTATTTATTTAATTATTTTTTAGAATGTATTTACAGTAGAGATACTGTACAGGGGGGTAGTGGGGATGAAGAGGTCATTAGGAGGGACCGTTAAGATGTAGCCTGAAGAGAGGGGTCTTCCGGGGAATATATTATCTGCATTTGACGAACTTTTTGATGTAAGATACGTCAAAACCGTAAAATACGTTGCGTAAGAGTTACGTGAATTACGACCTGCGTTTAGAATTAGGATTTACGTTTCGGTAGCAGCATTAGGCATTGACTTCGAGTGGTTAAGGTTAGGCATTAACTTAAACCCAGCGTGATGCGAACCAGCAACGTTCTGGTGGTTTCTAACCCTAGAAAACGAGAATTGGCTCATTTTCCAATTTTTGCCTATGTTGGGGAATCAAATACGTAACAGTTGGGGGGGGGGAAGAGAAGCAAGGGTAATTTTCATGTTTTCAATCTGCACCTTAAAAACGAAGAATGGCTTGTTTTTCTTTATTTTCTTCAGTTTTGCTAAATCAAATAACAGTAATAGAAAAGACAGGAAAATAGACTTCATTTTGTTTTCGTATTTTCTATTGTTGGTGAAAGGTGGTACTAGCTTCCAATGTGGGGACACCTACACAGGGTTGATGTCTCCGTGATTTTCACGTCAAATTGGGCTACTTTGAAAACGAGGTTGCGGGTCAGTGTATTGGTCGCAGGGTGCGGGTGTTGAAAGAGCGCTGGGAACTCACAAGTGAGAACAATAAACTAACAGCACGAGCTACAAACTTCTCCCTCATGAGTGGGAGAACTCATGTGTTTGACTTGTTTGACTTGTTCCTTGACCTTTCTTTTACCCTGACTCTTTTCTACCCAGCAAAAATGTTGCCCTTCACCTGTTAAACAAGTAATTCTGGTAACATTTGATGGGAGAATAACGTCGTGGTTAGTGCGAGTGAAACGCATGAAATGAAGGTGAACGAAGCTAGTCCTACAGCTGATTACCTACAGGGAGAGGGAGCTGTGGAGGGTGTGTGTGTTCTCCCATATTAAATGATTGGTTGTAGCCTATACAATAGTTCTAAAGCAGTCTGCCTTGTGAGCATATAAATATTTAACTGCAAAAGTGGTTAAATTCTTAGATATTGTGACACATCCCATACAACATTTGCAGAATAACGCCTGGCCGCATAGGGAGTTGGTACACATAAACTCTGAATGTAGATAAAACATGCCAGCTCTGATATTTCTAAAAGTTGGTATCTAAGTAGTCACTGCGGCCATACGCACTATGGGTGGGTCAGATTGGTTACTTTGAGGTGTATGGCTGGAGTAAATAGCCAGCAACATTTGCAATGGCACTGCTCTAGATTCAAACTCACCTGATATGCAATCTAGAAGTGTTGAGGAGTAGAGTGGTACCAGAGAAGTATTGAAATCTTTGAAAAATAGCTCTGTTCAGTCCATTATATGTGTCCTACACAGTTCATATACATTCACCGGTCACTTTATTAGGTATTTTCTTCAGTTTTGCTGAATCAAATAACAGTAATAGAAAGACAGGAAAATAGACTTCATTCTGTTTTCATATTTTCTATTGTTGGTGAAAGGTGGTACTAGCTTCCAATGTGGGGACACCTACACAGGGTTGCCGTCTCCGTGATTTTCACGAGGTTGCAGGTCAAAATGTATTGGTCGCAGGGTGCGGGTGTTGAAAGAGCGCTGGAAACTGTTCAACTGCTCATTAACGCAAATATCTTATCAGCCAATCACATGGCAGAAACTCAATGCATTTAGGCATGTAGACATGGTCAAAACGACCAGCTGAAGTTCAAACCGAGCATCAGAATGGGGGAAGAAAGGTGATTTAAGTGACTTTGAACGTGGCATGGTTGTTGGTGCCAGGCGGGCTGGTCTGAGTATTTCAGAAACTGCTGATCGAACGCACAACACATCGAACCTTGAAGCAGATGGGCTACAGCAGCAGAAGACCACACCGGGTGCTACTCCTGTCAGTTAAGAACAGGAAACTGAGGCTACAATTCACACAGGCTCACCAAAATTGGACAATAGAAGATTGGAAAAACATTGCCTGGTCTGATCCACAGATCCATGGAGCTCGAATAGTGGAACTCCGCCCAATAAATGTGTGTAAACGAGCGTCCACGTTAAACTTGTTAAAGTATTTAGAAATACTAAATATGGATGAAGGAACCACAAATTATATGTAACCATATCTGGAATTTAATCCTCTCAATGTATTATTTGTAAAGGGTTTGTAATTCTTCTAACATCCAAATTACCCTGATGAAAGCTACAGCGGACACATAATGGACTACACAAATAATATTCCAAAGCTAAACATGATTTTTACTACCACTGTCCTCGACAAGTGTTGTGGGCGGGCCTACATTGGAAGCTAGTACGGCCCTTCCACATAGACAATAGCAAATACGTAACCAGAATAAAGTATATTTTCTTGTCTTTCTATTACTGTTATTTGATTTAGCAACAAAGCCATTCTTGGTTTTTGAGGTGCATACTGAACACATGAAAAGTACCCTTGTTTCTCTTGTTTTCCCCAACTGTTATTTGATTCCACAATCAGAAATCAGAAAATTAGCTAATTCTCGTTTTCTAATTCCACAAACGAAAAACGAGATTTCCATTCGAATGGCTGCGAGACAACGCGGACCGACCTGAAGTATCAGTTGTGAGTTCATTTTCAGAAAGAAGATAACATGTTTGTGGTGGGGCGGCGCCATACCGGAAAGAAAAGTGCAATAGCAACTGCCAGCTCTCCACACCTGTGGCGGCCGCCCTGCAACGAAGTGCACTTACAGCTTGGGTAGTCTATTTTCAGCAGGAAACTGACTTAAATAATGTTTTGAACAAATTCGGTTATTGAGTTCGCTCTAACTTTGCGGTGATGATGCAAGGCCAAACGCAGGTGAAAGCTGGGGCAGCCGAAGCACTGGGAGCAGCATTGGAAAAACGCGCACCGAATACGAGCCCCACAACAAGGGGCGTGGACTCGCCGGCGGTGCGACCAGCTCCGAGCCACTCCGCTGCAGCCCATCTGTCTGCTTGTTGTCATGGAGGAGCCAAGATGGCGGTCCTGGCCTATAGCCTAGGCAAACGCGAAATAAATCAGTATTTTAGCATTAAAAATGCAAAATTGTTATCCCTCGTAGCCGTCATTTTACTCACTGTGTTTCACACTGCTACACGATATTATGGGGGTAAGTGACTGGGCATTGATATTGCTAAATTGTCTAGGTAAACACTTGACTACACACCACTGATGCAGTCTGTGTTAGCTGGTTAGCTAGCTAACGGAGTACAATATAGAGTTTGACAAAATCCACTACGCAAACGTTAGCTTGTTATCGTAGGCCAAACAACAATCCACAGTGGCTAGTTTAGCAACATTTTCATTTCGCTGGCTAATTTTAACAAAAGTGTTGCTGTGTGTGCAGGTGGATTGATTGATTGATTGGTTAAATTATTCCGACACTCGTCAACTCACGTTTGCAGGTATACCAGCTGCAAGCGCTATGTTATTGGTGCTGTAATTGTGAACGAGGTTCACGCTTGCATTCGCAGTTTACAGCTTGTGATTCCCTATTACCTAGAGCTACGTATCACATTATACCTAAAAGTGGAAGTGAGGATGCCGTATAGCCAAAATTGTATTTGCGAATGTCTGTTTGTCTATTTTATGTTTTATGAATAAGGCATGGGGCGCATGCCAGTTATGAATAATTGTGTATCTGGCAAACATCCGCCTCCCTGATGGTTTGCATACAGCGAGCTTTGTTTCTGGATGGCGTGGGGATAGTTAGGCTCTGTGTACTGAGCAGCTGCTCTTGTCTGGCTGGCGTTGACACTGACGCTCCTGACGCCTTCTCTTTGCAACCCTCATCTGTGTGTGTTTGCCTTGATTAATTGCCAGATGGGTCTATTTAACTTGAACACTAATGAAAAACTGGAGATTTAAGCTTGAGCTGAAATTTGTATGACTACATGCTACAGTGCTGTCCAGCAGAACCATGTATTGTGCATTGTACATTGCTCTATTTTCTAACCATGTTGAAAAGCCATTGAACACTAAAAAGGCATCAGGTTTCAGCGTGTTCCCTTTGTGTGTGTGTGTGTGTGTGTGTGTGTGTGTGTGTGTGTGTGTGTGTGTGTGTGTGTGTGTGTGTGTGTGTGTGTGTGTGTGTTTAATGGCAGTGTTTTGTTTGGGCTGACTGGGATGTTCTCTCTGTCTTGCCCTCAGGTGGAGACACATGTGAGTGGCTGCTGTCTAGTGGTCGGTACTTAGGGGAGAACGTATGGCAGCCCTATGGCTGCATGATGCACAAGTACAAAAGCATGTGAGTCACACCAGTGGGGTGAATTAAAAGTGTGTGGTTTTGGGGGGGTGGGGCAACTATGGCACAGTGTTTCAGTAAGTAACTCACCCTCTGGACTTTTTCCACCTTTTGTTAAAATATATTTAATTTCGATGTTTTGTGACATAATGTTTTGTGGGATTTCTGAATTCAAATCTTTGTTTTTGTAGGGTTCCAGATTTGAATAGGAATAAATCACACGCTGTGTGGGTCAAGTTGTCGCTACAAACTGAGCGAATGGAGAGGAAAAAAACTGCTCAGGAATGCTTCCTTGAGGCCTGGGGAGAAAACATCTGCAAAGTTGAATGGCTGAGAGGTTGGACAAGATGGGACAATGTACACCTAGTTACACTACAACATTGGTCTGTGGAAAGTGTATGGACCAATTGTGTAGAGTGACTGGGATGGTTATGTCCCATCTACAGTTTTTATAGATGTTTTCTCCCCAGGCCTCAGGGTAGCATTCTTGAGCAGTTATTTCCCTCTCCATTCGCTCAGTTTGTAGTGACAATCTGATCCACACAGTGTGTTATTGATTCCTATTCCAATCAGGCACCCTACAAAAACAAAGATTTTAATTCCAAAATCTGCTATTATTCTTGAGATGAACTCAATTCAACTTAGCAACTTAGTAAGCTAATTTTAGGAGTGTCATAGAAAAGGGGGTTAATACTTATTAATTCAAGACACTTCAGCTTTTCATTTAATTTATTTGTAAATAAATCAATTAAAAAAAATAAAAAAAATAATAATAATATATATATATATATATTTCATTTTGACAATATGGGGTATTTTGTGTAGATCAGTGTCAATATCTCAGGTTGTAACACAACAAAATGTGGGAAAAAATCCAGGGGGGTGGATACTTACTGTACTGAAGGCACTGCATGTACGTTTGTCATCAGCAGGAGTTCTCATTTTGTGAAAATGTTCAATTGCTCATTATTTTTGCCCTACAGTGAATCACGGTCCTGCCTTGCTGAGAAGAGAGTAGTATTCGTTGGTGATTCTAGAATCCGACAGCTATTCTATTCATTCATCAAAATCATTGATCCCGAACAAAGAGAGGATGGAAACAAGGTATGTGCTACTGGCAAAAGATTGGGTTATATTCCTGCCTCAACAGATACGCTAAGTGCCTGTGTGGTTTGTGACTGTGATGTGTCCGTGATATTCCAAAAATGTTGCAAACATAGAATATAATTGCACTCCATGTCATTACTGTAATGGTCTAAAGGCCTAATCTGGTTTAAAAAAAGAGGGAAGTTGACTTTTTTTTCCCTCTGATCTTTAACAGCATGAGAACATTCCATTTGCGGACCAAAGCTCTTCAGTGAATGTGGTGAGCTATTTCTGGATGTCTCTGCATCTCCTCTGTCAAACAACAATAAACACATTTTATTGTCCCCCACAATGAAACTACAAATTCATCTCTGACACCACTGGGACAATTTTGACACCTCGGGTGAATGATGCATCTTACCATAGAGTATATTTAAGAGTTTCGAGGTGATTCCAATAAATCTTGTGATGGTGCGGCTAAAGTGACGGGTTGTTAACATTGAAAACGTCATAATAGGGAGCAAAGAGGACACAGCACACCTCAGACCGCTCCTTTTGGCCAATTGACTGTTTTCAAATAATACCGTCAAATCCTTGGAAATTAATCAAATAAACACTACAAGCTCCGGTAACTTTTCAGCCTACCTCAAATCCGTGGACTGCCGTCAAATAAAGGAAAAGCTGTAAGAAGCAAAACTAATAATGAGTCAAATAAGCACTACATTTACATTTAATACACACAGCATACGTTTGAATAATTGTCACCAATTCACACAAGGATGGGCGCTACATCATTCCTGGGGGACAACATGTACACTTGTTGACTGTACACTTGTTTTTATTTCACTCAGAAATCTGGAAATTCTATCAAGTCAGTCAGTTGCATGTTTATTTATTACAATGTACCTGATCAAATTGAGAATGATTGCTTCCTCTTTGTGGACAGAACTTCCTGTGGCATCCAGAAGTGAATAACTCGATGAAGGAACGCTTGGCGTCATGGACGGAGGTGAGGAGAGGCATAACTAGCAGAGCAACTTTAGATTGCCGCTCAGAATCTGGGCCAGATTTACTTTTCTAACCTACCATTAGCAATGTACAATGTCTCTGTTTGCACAACCTGTCCTACTGGTTGAACAGGGTGCCATTATGCTAAAACTAGAGGTATATTTAATCTTGTAAAACTTGCTCACCCAAAACTTCTCACTCCTCGCTAAGAAAAATAACTGACAGCTTATACCCTTTAGGCCAGATTTCAGTCAGGCTAGAGGGACTGCAATAGCCTGGGTACAAAGTTACTGTATATGCTACAGTGTAATTATTGTTAGACAGTTTTCATTTGATTGCACTTGTAGTGGAGTTTTTATCATTGATGTCTGTGCCCTGTAAACAACAACAGTTTATTGCCCATTCCTAGATATTATGCATTTGTTGCATCCATTCAAACCGTGCGATTTGTTTGCTTTTTTGTTACAGGAGCCTACTGTGAAACCAGATGTTGTCATCATTGGAGCTGCCACGGTGAGTTAAGGACGCTTGTAAAACATTTATTGATGTCAATAGGAGATTTGTGCCAAACTGGTATGCTCAGCTACCGGACCAGTCCCCCTCCCCCTGCCCTGTCTGGACCCATTCACACCTCTCACCTACCCCTTTGTCCCATCCAGTACCCTCTCCCTTCCCTCTCCCTCTCCACCAAAAAGTCCACCAAACTCCTGGCCATCATGGACATTCCCTCTCATCTGCTACATGAAACTGTGGCAGAGCAGAAAAGCTCCTTTAGCAACAGATTCTTACAACCACATTGCACTAAGGAGTGCTATAGGAGATCTTTTCTGCCTGCGCAAGAAGCCTGTACAACTCCACCTCCAGCTGGCTCAATCGGGGTGATCAGAATCAGGCTGGGAGATGTTAAATCATACTGGACTGTTCTTACTGTATATAATGTTTCAGATGTCTATTTTATTCTATTGTCACTTTATTTTGTTGTTGTTTGTGATGTGAGCTGCTGCTAGTGCCTTAATTTCCCCAAGGGGATCAATAAAGTATCTATCTATCTATCTGTACAGATCTCAAGACGTTATTCAGCCCTCGCTTTACTAAAGAATCGAAACCTTTGCACCTGCCTATAATAGAGTCTTTGTCTCCTCCACAGTGGTCCATCAAGTTGCACAGTGGCAGCAGCGAGACGCTCCAACAGTACAGAGCCAACCTCACAGTCATCGCCTGGTATCTAGAGCAGCTGGCCCAGAATGTAGAGGTCTACTGGGTCTTACAAGGTTAGCTTTCTACCCAGTGGCCGGGCAAGAGGAAATTATTTTTACTGTGATGAAAGGGACATGATGAATGAATGAATGAAAGTGAGGAATTAATTATGTCTCTTTCTCCCTTTATATTCCTAAAAAAAAAAAAAAAAAAATCTGGTTTTCCCTCACACTTTGTCTTGTCCTCTCTCTCTCTCTCTCTCTCTCTCTCTCTCTCTCTGTGTCTCTCTCCAGACCCTGTTCATGAGGAGGTGCTGAGTGACAACAGGAAGATGATCACTAATGAGCAGATCAACCTGTACAATGAGGCTGCCATCGGCGCCCTAAACAGCAGCAAGAGAAACTCCAGGGCCAGAGTCAGGCTTCTGGGCGCCTCACGGCAGGCCGCCATGGAAACCATCGCCCAGTCAACGGACGGCCTGCACCTGCCAGAGAGCACCAGGAATGTGGTAGGTCGTCTGACACGTCTGTGTGATCCGCGCCACTGTCCATTAGGATAGATTTTTAGTACGCTCACATCTGACCTTCCACATATGGAAACAGCCTCTTTGGGTGCAGGGTTAAAAGTGCATAGAATATAGTTTTTTTTTTTTTTAAATAATAACAATTTTATCGCATTTATATAGTGCCTTTCTAGACACCTAAATCGCTTACATTGTAAGGGGGAGAACTCACCTCATCACTACCAATGTGAAGCACCTGCTTGGGTGATGCCACTGCAGTCATTATGCCCCAGAAAGCTCACAGTTAGATCCAAATATCAAGTACAGTCTCAGGAAATTCGGGGAGTGCACAATTCCCAAAAGTCTGTGAAAGAGCAGTCTGTTTTAGTTAGTTATCTACTTGTAAGCTTGCTTTGACTTGCTGGGATATTGTGCCTGAACATTATCCGCCCTATGGTGAGTACATCATTTGACAAATAAACATTGTAAACCATAACCTCATTGCCAATTAGTTTTTCAAAGTTTCCCCTGGACTGTCTGGAGAACACTGAAGGTGAGGCAGTCCACAACCGATGGGTCAGGTTGCGGGTAGAATTTTACGCACAGGAACAGGGACAGGTGCACATCGAAGAGTTTCAAAGGACGCGCTATAGGTCCATGGACAGAGCTCAGTTTTTATATCATACCTAATGTGATTGGGCTGGCCAGTGGCCTCGCCTCTGGACTGGGCCCTCTATAATAGTCTACTTTCCCTCTGTTCTCCATCAGGGTGCCATGGTCCTCATGAACTCGGTGTGCAACAAGCTCTTGGAGCCAATCGACGGCTCTTGCTGCCAGTCCCTCCCGGCCCCCAACCTCCTACAGAAGTTGACGGCGTGCGTCTTCCTAGGCTCGGCTGTGGTTTTCCTGGTGCTCCACGTCCTCGGCTACAACAGGCACGGCAAGAGCCGGCCCACCCCCGACATAGAGAGCGGGGAGGAGAAGAAGCCAGCCACTGCAATGGCACCGCTGGGTCCGAAGGCCCCGTTCCAGGCTCTCTGTAAGATGGGCCTGATCATGGCCTATTTCTACCTGTGCGACCGCGCCGACGTGTTCATGAAGGAGCAGAAGTTCTACACGCACTCCACCTTCTTCATCCCGCTGATTTACATCTTTGTGCTGGGGGTGTTCTACTGCGAGAACAGCAAGGAGGTGAGAGGGTTTTTTTTATCTGTTTGGTGTGGTCTTTTTACCGGCTCATCCAAGAGTAACCTTTTTCCCGCAAACCTCCTTATCTCTGTGTAATTGATTTCCTTGATTTCCACACAGACTAAGTTGCTCAACCGAGAGCAAACAGATGAGTGGAAGGGCTGGATGCAGCTGGTCATCCTCATATATCACTTTTCTGGAGCCAGTGCTGTGAGTTCTTTTTGTAGTCTCTCTCTTCACGGATTCGTAATAAATCATGGTGATTTGCATTCATAACGCACCCCTTGAAGAGCTGGAAGTGCTGAAAAGGCGTACATTGAAATGGGTGGAGATTGAAATTCCCATTGATCTCAAGTATTAAAAGTGATTTTTTCCCCCCTCAGTTCATCCCAGTGTACATGCATGTCCGGGTCCTAGTGGCGGCGTACCTCTTCCAGACAGGATACGGACACTTCTCCTTCTTCTGGCTCAAAGGGGACTTTGGCCTATACAGAGTGTGCCAGGTAACCCTTATGCCAACAGATAATGAGAGAGAGAGCATTGCTGTGTAGAACCCATAGAGGCAATTCAAAACAGATGTTATCTGCTGTATATGTGTATAGATTAGATCTTTAAAGCCTTGTTTTAAAAGGGCAATCTAGGATTGGTAAATCCTGTTTTGGACTTAATAATTTAATATATATATAGCCATTGATTCTTGAAGAATGTAACTTTTATAAATGTCTTGTGTTTAGTTCAACTGTCTTACCCCATCAGAACCTAAAACATTGTTTGTAAATGTTATTGGAAATAAACAATTTATAGCTTCAAAACATGGTTCAAACTAACATTGATCTCATGGGAACGTCAGTCCTTGCGTCCATATCTCCGTCTATGAATTTGAGAGTGTTTATATTTCTCTAGCCCCACCCCTCAGCTGTTTACCAAAAAAGTGGCGGGGTGAGTGCTGCTTGGTTGTGGTTTGAATCCCAGATTGCCCTTTTTAATGGTATTTATATTGATGATAAAATAATCTATTTTCACACTCCACCAGGCCCAAGGTTGTCAACACACAGCAACAGATTGTTCTGATGTCACTACTTGCTGTCTGTGTCCGCTTCAGGTCTTGTTCCGGCTCAACTTCCTGGTGGTGGTGCTGTGCCTGGTGATGAACAGGCCCTATCAGTTCTACTACTTTGTGCCTCTCGTCACCTTCTGGTTCGTCGTTATCTACGCAACAATGGCCATTTGGCCACAGATACTCCAAAAGTTAGCCAATGGTCAGTACTTTCAGTGGTAGTACTACTTTCTGTCGTGATGGTCATAGTTTATATGGTCATGGAGTCTGGACCACCATACTGTTTTGGCAGAGTCTGGACCACCATACTGTTTTGGCATCCTAACTCTGTACATTTGGATTAAATTAGTTGCATGATATGATCATTTCAAATTCAAGAGACTTTTCTTAATGACACATCTTGCTTGATGAAGGTTAAATGGATAACAGAAGGTGAAAGAGCAAACTGATGAACGTTTGTTGTTTCATCTCTGAACAGGTAGTGGGATGTGGCACCTGGGACTGTTGCTGAAGCTGCTGGGCCTGATGCTGTTTATATGCTTCTTTGCATATTCACAGGTGAGTTTATTACCAGGTGGTAATACCTGTAGGGCCGGTCTATCTCTTCTCTCTCTATGGGCCTGAGGAGTTGTCAGAACTGGTGTAGGTTTCACCTGAGGAACAGGTACATGTTATGGCTACAGGTAACTGCTTCTGTGTATTCTAGGGTTTGTTTGAGAGGATCTTCTCTGTGTGGCCCATATCAACGCTCTTTGAGCTACATGGAAGCATTCACGAATGGTGGTTTCGGTGGAAGCTGGATCGTTTTGTAAGTCCAACCCTTTGCATGCACACTCCTTTGAGTCACGATGATGAGAACAAGTCTGTTGTTCAACGTGTTGCTGATCAGTGATTGAGATGCTGAGAACGTCCTCTGTGTGTTTGGCTTGCAGGCTGTGATCCACGGTATGCTGTTTGCCTTTGTCTACCTGGTGCTCCAGAAGTATCAGGCCCTTTCAGAGGGGAAAGGGGAGCCGCTCTTCTCCAGCAGGATCTCCAATGTCCTGCTCTTCGTCTCCGTGGTGTCATTCATGGTGAGAGGTTATCACAAACGACGTGGGAGGTTACTGTACACAAAGAAACGAAAAAGGCCAGCGATTTAAACGGTACTGACTGACTCGCTAACTAACCACTTGTGTCTCGCTCTGTTTCAGACATACTCCATATGGGCCAGCAGCTGTAAAAACAAGACCGAATGCAACGAGATGCATCCTTACATTTCAGTGGTCCAGGTCTGTTCTGTCCCTCTCTCTCTCTCTCTCTCTCTCTCTCTGTCCGTCCGTTTGTCTAGCATTCACATGTTGTAGGAACTTGCTTATTGTTGGTCTCTTCAGTTACAATGATAAGTGAGTGCTCTTCCTTAACACGTACGTGTCGCACTTCATACTTGCCATGCACTGACTGGTTGGAATGCCGTTCTACCTGCAGATCCTGGCGTTCATTCTGATCAGAAACATTCCTGGATACGCCCGCTCCTTATACAGCTCATTCTTCGCGTGGTTTGGAAAAATCTCTTTAGAGGTAAGGCAGATGCAGTCTGGCAGGGCGCAGCGACGCATGCTCAACACACAACATTACACGACAACGAACATGATTTCATTGTCGTGGTCAGAATGGCAGTCCGATGTTTTGATTTCTGCATGCTAATTTACGATCACAGGGTGTGTGAAGTGTCAGTTACAAGTATGTGTTTTAAACAGCCACGTTTTCTACCCTATCCACCACACACACTTACACTCTCCTCCCTGACCACCGTCTTCTCTCTGTCTGGCTCTCCGTTCCTCAGCTGTTCATCTGCCAGTACCACATCTGGCTGGCTGCCGACACCAAAGGCATCCTGGTGCTGATCCCAGGCAACCCCTCACTCAACATCATCATCAGCACCTTCATCTTCGTCTGCGTGGCCCACGAGATCTCCCAGATCACCAACGACCTGGCCCAGGTGGCCATCCCCAAGGAGGGGGGGGCCTTGCTGAAGAGACTTGCTGTGGCAGGGGCCCTCACCCTGGCTGTACTGCTGCTCTCCAGGAACAGTGACGACTACCAGGGGGGCCACTGAGGGAGGGGACCAGACTGCCGGAGAGAAGGTGGACCGATCAGCCCAGAACCCCTGGTGAACAGACATATGGCTGAGGGTGGAGGTGGAGATGCAGAGCAGAGAGCAGGTGGCCGCCATCTTGGATGGCAGGCGGCACTGAGCTGAATAAGGGACTCTGCTGTGCTCTCTGACTGACTGACTGCTCTGACTACTGGGGTGAAAGTCGTACACTGAAGAGGATGTGGCAGCCCAAGGGGGGGGGGCTCACTTCTCCAGGAGCAGGGCTTGGAAATGTTCAGAAGGATGTTTGCCTTGTACTAAAGGGTGAGGGGGGGGGTTACCTAGTCTGTGTTTTATGTACAGTATTTAATGATTTAAAATAAGCTTATATTTTATACAGGGTTTCTTTTTATTTTTTGCTTGTTTGTTGTCTTTTTATTTTGTATTTGCACCCATGACTGCCGTTCATGAATGAAGTATTGCATAAGAATTTTTCTATCTCACTTCCTTATTGACGATAATAACCTTGTCCGGCAATGCAAAAGATGAACTTTGAAAGTTCATTGAAAGACATTTGCATTCTGAAATGAGCCGGTCCTTTCCAGCTTAACAACCACTCATGCGTGTGTCTGTCAGTACATGTGCATACACATTCAGTTGTCTCAAGTCACAAACTTCTATCACACTTGGCAGGCTCTTAAAACAGAAATTTTTACGATCATTGGTCTTAATTAAAGAAACTGTTACGGTGGGAGAGGTGCATTAATAAGGATACTTGGGTATGGTCAGGGAGGTGCAGTAGTGTGTTCCTTCAGTATTCTCCTAGGCAGGCCTCCAAGAGCTATAACCCAGAATGCACTGTATTGTACATATGACAGGACAACACAGCTAACAATGGCAACTTTCATGTACTAAACCACTGTTTACAAATGGATGATTGAATGATTGGATAAATTAATTACAAATTAATTCAGAAGTTAGGCATTCAGTTATCACATTTGCAACTTCCTCATCAGCTGCCACATTGCGTCAGTGCCACTTTGTGATACTTGATGATGGGGATATTGAAAAGAGAGTAAGTATTGCTAATGAATAAAATGCAGTATTTCAAGTTGACTCTGTCATTGACCTACAAATGGACACTTTGGCCAAGTTGTGTGCTTTCTTGTGTGTATTTTCAGCCATTTTAAGTTGTACACAGAAAGTTTAGCACTTAGCGTATTTGAAATGACAATGTAAAAAACAAGATGGTTTTTTTGTGTATCTACTTCATTTAGTATCTCACCATATAAGGTGAATAAATACAACAGTCAGAATCTTACAGATTATGAGGTAACTTTATATTAATCACTTTATATCCAATCGTTGACAACATTGATTTGTTTGTGCCCATATTCTACACCCTTCAAAATGTATAATTCAACTGCTTCAGCTAGATGTTAAGGCAACTTTGCAAATATTATAAGTGTACATTGAGAAGACTGTAAAAGTAGCGTGATTTTGAGTTTTATCACATTTTAATTTAGTCTGTAAATTTGATGTGCCATGAAAGGTAACATACTGAAGTTTTGTTGTTTCTCTATAGGGTCAATTAGCTTCTGGTTATCAAATTTACGGCCCCACAATGATAGCACACATTGGTCTGATGACTTGTTTGCTTGAATATCAAGATGATACAGACAGATATTGGATTGACAAAGCACCAGTCTGTAAATGGATGCTATTTATTCAGGATTTCCCTTTTTTTCTATCATTGAAAGGAGGTCATTTAAACATTGGAGGTTTATTTCTATACTACTTTCCAAATAACTCCCATTACATCTATCTGAAATGTTTGGAAAGCTGTGCCCTGTCATGTTGTATTCCAATGAAGCTAATCCAGGGCTAGGGGCTTATAGACTAAAGTGAAAGCCACAAGTAGCTTCAGTTATTTACAAGCTATACATTGTACTGATGTGAATGAAAAATCAATTTCAATGTGAAATGCTTGTTTACCTTATAGGCTTTCTATTACTGACCAGCTGTCTAGTTAACCTTTATTACTGATATAAGGCACTGTTATTGAATTGGTACTTTTATTGAATTAATAAAATAGATTTTGGTCATATTTAAAGAAGAAACAACAATTCATACCCCACACAATTTAGATGTTTTATGTAAATTATTTTCTGATGTCATAAAAATGTGAAATGTATACATTTTTATTTATAAATGCCTTTATTCTGTTGTACATTTATTGTTAATAATAAATACCTTCATAAAAATGTGTAGTCTGACTTTCATTTGCTGGTCAAAAACTTGGAATGCTATATTTGGTATCTTAGTGAAATAACAAGCCTTCAATTTGTTTAACTCAAATGAGGACAGACAGCAAATTAACCCAAAATGTCTTTACTGTTATGATGTGACAGAACATAAGCAGTTGCACATACATAATCAGACACATAAAGCACTTCCATATCACTCCCTATCCTTCAAAGAAGACCATTGTGCAAGGCAAGTACAAATACAAGCATGATATCATTAACCATCATATTACATTGTAACATTTGACACAAACTATTCAAAAATATGCTATGGGTGTAGCATTTGTTATTAATGACAAGTCTCATACAGTACACACACACACATACAGAGAAACTACTCCACATTTACCCAGTAACAGTCCCTCACAAGTGCACATGGACGTTGAAGCATAGAGTATAAAGGTACTGCTGGGTCATGCAGATTGGCACAGACATAATAATACATGGTTTAAAGGGACAGAGACAAAGCAGCTCCAACACTTGGTTTCTTGTCACAAGTTCAATGCTTCAGCCACCTTTCTCTCCTCAGGAATACCATTTACCTAGGACGGAGAAGATCTACAATATAATTGTTGCATCATTATGTTTTCAATATTGGAACAAGTCACAGGGTTGAGTAAGAGCTGCTGTTGAATCCAAATCATTTTGAGCCTTTAGTTAGTAATATCACAGAAATTATTCATTTCATGGACTACTGTATGAAACTACTGTATGAAACACAAGACCAAAAGCAGACCATTATACTTGCCTCCAGCCTTCGAAATGTTGACATTACATAATGATCTCCTTTGTTAGCAGTAAATGAACAAACAGAGCGGCGAGTTAGAGAAGCAACCTCTTGCAGTTGATAAACACAAGGAGGAGCCAAACTCCAGCAAGAGACTGTCACTACAGGTAGGATTCATAGGAATACGTTTTGTTGGGAAGAAAAAAAAAGGTAAATGGGAAGAAAATCATTGAAGTCAGGATTAAAGATGTTATCATAAGCAAGCCTACGTGTTATAAAATGCAATGTGACCTTTTGAAGTCCAAGGTTGTGCAATGGCATAAATGCTCTTTTGTATCTGTTGATTAAAGGGTTACTTCATGAGTAATGGTTGTGGACCCCACTGACTTGGGGGTGTGGAAGATATGGCCTTTCAAAGTTGGCAATTTCAACTACTTGTTATAGCGCCCCCATTAGGCCAATGGTGGTAATATTACATTTGGGGGTAGTGGTCACCACTTCCTATCGTAATGCTAAGTTTCAAGTGTCCAGCATGAAGCATCTCACAGGAAATGTAGCAACGGCATCTTACCAATAATAATAATAAAAACCCTGACAATAACAACAGGGTTCTACGCCCTACTGCCATAGACCCCTAACAAACCAATCAAAAAGCAGGAGTCAATACTGACCTGATGGCTGTTGCTGTGGTATCTGAATCTGGTTTTGCAGGTTTCTGAAATCAAAACACCGACAACATAAATCATGGGTATATAATTAGTCTGATCTAGTATTATAGGAGAACACTTTATATTTTATATACACTTTATTTTATTACTTTGCAAACTGTAGCCATGGTCAAAGCCCTCCAAGAGATCTGACAGATTTTTCATTGCTCTAGTTGTAAACATGGTATCCATCATGACAACAAACTAAAATAGCTTTGTTCTACTGTGTGTGTGTGTGTGTGTGTGTGTGTGTGTGTGTGTGTGTGTGTGTGTGTGTGTATGTATGTATGTATGTGTTACACTCACGTCTGTGTCTGCATCAGGGGCATGCTGGTGGTTTCGTAGTTGTCTGGGTGGATGGGGGGCACCACCTCCCCACTGACGGGGTTGAAGACAGGCAGGGTGGAGAGAGGCCAGGAGATCTCCCGGTTCTTAGACATGCTCCGCAGCTCCTTGGTGGACTTCTGGATGGAGCTGTGGTGGACTAGCTGGATACTGGGAGGACGGAGGGATCAAAAACATACATCTTAGCTCTCATTCATCCAGCCAACGCAGACGCTGTAGTGTAGTGTAGTGTAGTGTAGTGTAGTGTAGTGTAGTGTGTTGTGTAGTGTTGTGTAGTGTTGTGTAGTGTACACGCATGCATAAACGTTTGTATCAAACATAATACATCACACAGGAGAGAAATGTTAGCTTTTGTTAAGCAAGAAAATCAACCTACAGGGTGATTCTTTTGTGAGGAGAACTTTGTTTTGCGTGTTGCTTGTGATTTTCATCTGCTGACTATCAACTGCTTAGTAAAAACAACTTCCTGGTATGTTCCTGTATTCTTTCCTCTAAACAAAGCTGGTCTAAGGTTTCCCCGCTCAAGGTAGAAGTCACCCTTAAA
Organism: Argentina silus; assembly: GCF_951799395.1. Taxonomy (NCBI): domain Eukaryota; kingdom Metazoa; phylum Chordata; class Actinopteri; order Argentiniformes; family Argentinidae; genus Argentina; species Argentina silus. The sequence continues at coordinate 5,339,759 of NC_139665.1, forward strand.
CACAGATCTAGAATAGGATTGCCCTTACCCCATTCCTAACCGTAACAACTTGAAGGATGAAAACGTATCATCTGATCAGTCGGTTAGGGACAACTTCTACCTTCTCCAGTTTCCCCTAGTGGTCATCCCCATGCCAACCAGCCGGCCAATCTACCACCTCCCTACAGCTTTGAGCAGCTCATAGGATGAAAGGATGTGAACACACAGATGACAGTATGGACGGACATGAGAATGCCACCAATGAGGAGACAATGGAAAAGATGAAAGTGCAAATCAAAAGAGGGGAAAAACAGATCCAAACAAAGAAAAAAAGGGGAACCAAAAGGATCAAACCAAAAGAAAAGAAAAACACAGGAGAGGAAAAACACTTACTCTGGTGTTTGCATGTTTCTTTTTTCCCTAGAAACAAAACAAAATTAATGAATTAAATACTAATATTAATAGTTAAGAGACATCCACACAAGAGCCAATGGAGAGCCAGTGAGGTTGGATGGAGGGGGGGGGGACATAATGTATGGATGGTAGGTGGGTAGGTGGGTGGGTACAGTTTCTCCCAGCCTGTAGATGAGGGTGACCAGTGAGTTGGGGAGGCAATATAATGGTTGATTGACTGCCTATGTAATGATTATGCTGATAACCATCAAGATGCTGTGAACATGAGAAATAAAACCTGTAAATGCATGGATAACATACAGTATATGGACCATAAAATTGAATGGTTATGACAAGCTGCGTTTCCAGAATATATCTAACTTCTCCCATCTACAGCACCTAAATATCATGACAGAACAGCCAACTCAGTAACACTCTGCAGGTCTGTAGCATTGCACTTGAGAATACTCAAACACTCCAAATCTGTCTACCCCTCCAGAGCACACAATTTCAAAACAAAAGTCCTACTACTACACTACACAGCACAGCACGACACATACATTCCCTCAACCCAATTCAAAGGAGCTTTTCAGAACATGTGTTTTTATGTCTCCTCATATGAGTGTGCATATCGGTGTGTTTCAGTGTGATGTGTGGTGTGTGTCTTGTGTGTGTGTGTGTGTGTGTTTGTCTCTGTCTGTCAAAAGTCAAAGCAGACTTACACCCCTTCCCTCCGACAGCACATGGAGTAGCCTAGGATGACGAAGAGGACCAGGGCGACGGCGGAGGGGACCGCCAGAGTGATCAGGAAGTCTGCAAAAAAGTCCCTGCTTTTCAGCAATTCAGGGGGGTCGTAGTCCCCGATGTCAGGCAGCACCCCGTTGCCCGGGTCCTGACGGTTACCCTGTATCATGACAACCTTAGTGATGTCAACCTACAGACAAGAGGCACGGGGTTAATGAGTACAGATCAACTGACTAACTGGAGACGGGGATCAATAACATTAGACAGGCATTCAACTGGCCGGCCAAATGTATGTATCGCAACATATTTGTATTCCCTATACTCTTGTGTTGTCTTTATGTATTGTGCCTACTGTACCAGGAAGCTGCGGAGCAAATTGCCCCTCGGTGATGATAAAGGTTCAGTAATCTATACAGTAATAGCACGCTAGAGGCCATACAGTGATAGGGTGGTAGAACTATATTGTAATTACAGATCCAAAGTATTATTAGGAGCAAAGCCTCCACTGTCACCCTCCATCCAGGTTCTAGAATCACTTGGACCACAGGCATCACAAAAGAGAAGAGAAGGCTGTCTGAAGGTGCATTGACACAGAAGCTGTGGTCTTCTTCAGATGGAGAGACTAACTAAGTGATTTCATGTTGTGCTAGTAAGTACAGCCCAAAGTATCTCACAACTCCTGTTGAGTTTCATTCTTCCCCACTACATGCACACAATGTGATTCAAACATGACACATGATGCTACTCCATACAGTTTGCAAATGGATCCTCAGAATTAAAGTTTCAGGATCTGAATGTGATTGATCCCTTAAAACCTATAGCATGGTTTGGTGGCTATGGGTTGAGAGACTAGCCCTCACCAGAGAGATCTTGCACCAGTCGATGTCAAACTGGGCCCTGAACTTCTTGTCACAGCTGATGACAGGGTCCATCTCCTGGCTGCAGCGGAGCTGGTTGTGGGGGCTCTCCACCTCACGTAGGCAAGAGGAGAACTGCACGTCTGCACCCACCATCACATACACACTAGGGAAGGAAAGGAGGGTGTCAACAGCTAGTTAACACATGCATTTCATATACACGCACTCCCGGACGGCCGCCCACCCGCACACACGCACGCGTTTTTTAGTCATGTTTTCCTCGAGAACCTTTCATCTTCCAAAACGAGGGCATGCATGTTTTATGAACAACTTGGGAATTCTCAATTGGCAAAACAAACTGCCAATGACTGAATAGCTGAGCTCACATTTCAATGCACAGTGCACCATGGATCTCCTCTCTCAGAGAGACCAATTAAATGAGACCTCAGCATGATATGATTCCACAGTGGAACATGGAACACGAGTAGAACCAATCTGAGACATGCATCACCTAGGCCTCTGTTAAGTGAATGTTTCTGTTGCAACTGATGCAATATTGATCATATGGAAACACGCTGTGAGCTTCCTTTGTGTTGGATAACCACAAACAGTACACTTGCATACTACTTCTTTACCATGCATTCATATTTGAGTTATGAACCATCCAGTTATTGTCTTACATCTACCACAGCCCTCAATGTCTACCTCTATATTCTTCATATAATATCTAATCATGTTTTGTGCTGTCCCTTTCTGTTGTCTGGGCCGAGGAGGGTTCCTCACCCCTCCTTGAGGTTGTTGATGGGCAGGGGCACGCGGCCGCCCCTGTCCAGCGCTGACGTGATGTTGATGGCGTTGAGGCGCTCCGGCTGCCAGACATTCTTCACCGCGCCCAGGAAGTCCCCCAGGACCTCGCTGGCCAACATCTCCTCCACGTTCATGTTCTTAATGTAGAACTCCGCCTGGTAGGGCAGGGGGAACTCTGAGAGAAGGAGGAGAGTAATGTGTGTGTGTGTAGGTGGTGGTGGTGGTGGAGGTAGTGGTGTGGGGGTGGGGTTGAGAGAGAGAGAGAAAAACCGTCACAAATGACATTATACATGACCTCTACATATCACAATGATTGAGTAAGGAGGAGCAGAGTACCAGTACAGAGTACTGTCAGATGTGATTGACTGCCAAAACTCATATGGCATTAAAGCTATGGCCAGAAACTTCCATCATTGTTCAAATCCAAACCAAGTTATCAAGCTTGCAGTTCAGTAGCCTAAATCTGACCCTGATACCACCTGATATCACCAGCCCACACAGTACATATCATATTGAGTCACACATATAGAATCCCAAGTGCTTCATAGAATATAAATACATGGATATGGGGAGTCTGGGTGCATCTCTGACTAACACCCATGTGAAATAATTGGTCATTAATCACTTAATGACAGACAGGCTGTTCATGAGGCCCATGGGTCTGTTCTGTTAGGACTGGGGCTCTGGGCCAGATGGCTGCTGACGTCACTCAAGTGATGTCATGCGTGTGACGGAAACATCTGCTCAGCTTCCACCCAATACAATCCAGAGGGTATTGCATGTGCAGTGCTGCATGTGGTACAGAATCGTACCTAGTTCTGTTTAGATTATTCAGACAGGGACACAATCCAAACAATGGCACATTGACTTTTTATTAATCAATAAATACTTCTCACTGACTTTGACTACCAACGTAAGTTTGAGTCATCCTTGAATTGGTAGCATCCCCTACGTTAAGGATGCCCTGCTTCGCGACCTTCACATCAACATAACAAAGCTGCTTCCTCTCCTCTCCTCTCCTCACCTCCCTCCTCCCCCTCCTCCCCCTCATTAGAGCACGTATACAGGAGTAGAACCCAGAAAGCAATATGGTGGATACCAAATGAGGACTTTCACGTCGGTGCGCTGCGGATTTAAAAAAGAGGTAACATGGGAGAGAAAGTTACTTAAGACTGTTGAAAAGAATCCTCAGGCTTTCCTTACCTTCAGTGGACATGATGTTTACGACCAAGTTGTGCCGGGCTGTTTCAAAAGTGCGTCTGTTATAGGCCGTAATCTGGAACACACAGGGGTGAAAGTTTAAGCCCAGATCAGTGCAGCTTATATGGCAGGCCAAGCTCACTGGGGAGGTCTGAGCCAGATACCATATATGTATACCATAGGCAGAATTGGGGCATCCTATAGGCCCACAAGCCTACGTGGAACTTAAATAAAGCCTTTTAGGGAAAAGCAAGCTTAGGGACAAGCTGGAAAAACATAGTGGAATTTAAGCCTTCGTAATATCTTACAGACCCTGGCGATTCTAAAAGCTTTACAATGAACCATGCGACAGCTATTAGATTAGCCAAGAAACGAAGCTCATTGCTCGTATTGTAAATTCCTTGACTGGCTCCAGAACTAAATTCCAAAGCTGGACAATAAAGATATTGATTGATTTACAGACACATACTCTGGAGGGCCTTTCTTCTTGTACTACACTGAGAAGGCTTAACATTGAATTTCTTTTTCATTTTTCTGTACAGCATGGAGCAGCTGCCGGTATACTCTTAAAGGACTATATCCCCTAAAAAGCTAAACATTTGATAGGGTTTAAACATTCCTTACAATCATCTGTAAAGAGACAAACACACCTCTATAATGGTGGCTTTGCCCACATGTGCAGCTGTGGGGGAACCGTACAGAACCCCGTCGCTGTGAGGGGTCCTCTGGATGTAGCGTAGCCAGCCAGGTCTGTCTGGGTATCCCATCAGGTTCGTGTTAAATGTGATGGGGTCGTTACTGGAATCACCTGTGAGGAGGAGTTTTTTAAATGACTGAATGTGCTGAACAAGCTGACGTAGCCACAACGTAGCGGGGTGACTACTGGCAGAGATAGTTGGTGTTCAGCAAGATAGTTCACTCAGCAGCCTTTTGTGTCACGCAGCTATGACGTCGCACTGCCGTGCTTGTGCGTCAACGGAATCGCTAGTGAGTGGAACGTCTTGCTTGGGTGTGTCTGAATCATATCGCTGAGGACACCTTTAATGTCTTTTAACTTGTTATTACCAAAGAATGACCCAGTTATATTGATATACATAAGGGCATACCTGGCTTTGGATATGGAGGAAACTCCCCTTTGAAGTACTCTCTCTCCAGCACGTGGACAAACAGCACGCCAGCAGACGGGTAGACGTTACGGTCCGCATGCGACCTCGAGAGGATGGTGACCACTGGAGCACAGAGAGAGGACAGAGAGGTAATTAACTGACACTGTGTGTGTGTGTGTGTGTGTCTGTGTGTGTGTGTGTGTGTGTGTGTGTGTGTGTGTGTGTGTGTGTGAGTTCACCATTACTGCCCCGCCAGCTGCAATCAGGAGGGAGAAAATGGCCATTTAGGGGTGACCATGAAGGACGAAGGACAGTGAGAGAATGTCCTGTACCTCTATATGATGCTGATAGGTTGAACAAATGTGACCCTGACAGGTGCAGTAAGTGACTTTGCCTATGTTCTACTACAGTTGACCTGTTATAGTATAGTTATAGTAGGCCTACTGCCAAACAAGGCAACAGTATAACACAGCCTAGCTGAGTGCAGAGACAGACATGCACCCAGGCTACAGTCTAGGCAGGTGTCTGTTGTTGAGACCTAGGAAGCGTACGATATCAAGGCACAGAGTCAGTAGGCTGGAACAGAGGGTGTCTGGTTGTCAACAGCAGTAGGGAGGTAGCTGCAGTCAGTGGGAGCAGCAGTGTTGTGAGTCATTCCCACTCTTAGGAAAAAACATTCCTGCGCTGCTATTCTCCTCTGTCTCCATCATACCACAGCCCTCGGTTTAGTCCCACTCCATTTCAAACACAAACACACACTAACTCTCTATTCAGCATGTGTTGCACTGGCAAATGGCAGCTCTTAAGATGGTTTAGGCAAGATAGAGCTGGAGGTGTTATGTGCCTATAACTCTCGCCTCCTCCTCTTCCTCCTCCTCCTCCTCCTCCTCCTCCGCCACCTCTGCCTCCTCTTCTCTGGTTTCACAAGGCGTTTTTCTTTTTCTCCCCCTCCCTCTCTCCTCCAGTGGGTGGTAGTTCAATTTTGAATCACCATGGGAGAGTGAGTGCGTTTGGAAGGTGGGGGAGAGAAGGTGGGGGAGAGCTGCAGAACGGAGTGTCAGAGAGCTCCACTGTTCTAGTCCTCCAGACAAACAACCGAAACTTAAGCAGCAACTGCCAGCAAAGGAGAGCTGGGAAGGGGTCCTAACAGGAAGACTTAGGCCTGTTTATCATCATCATCACTCTTCATCATCATCATCATCATCATCATGACACATTAACCTATGTTTCATTATTTTTTCAGTATGTTTGCGATCTTTAAGTTATAGTGAGGTTTTAATGCAAGTTTCCTACCTCACCTGCACTTTGTATCCATTTTATTCTTTCACTGTTTTGTATTTTCTTTATATGTGCGAACAGAATATACAAATAAATAAAACACAGCAGGAGTCCACAGAAAGGGTTAAATCACTCACACTCTTCCAGCAGGAATTACAGGACGTATATATTCAGTTAGCGACGGTATTCAGTGCAGTAGAAAAAAGCCATATCAAAAGCCCTATACAACTGATTACAAAATGGTTTCAGGTGTAAACCTTGCAGACCTTCGATCCCTGAAAAGAACATCAATATACACTCACCAAACACCTTATTAGGAACACTATATTGAGTAGGGCCTCCATTTGCTCTCAAAACAGCATCAATTCTTCGTGGCATTGATTCCAGAAGATGTTGGAAACATTCCTTTGAGATTCTAGTCCATGATGACATGAATGCATCACGAAATTCCTGCAGTTTTCAGGTGCACTTTCAAGCTGTGAATCTCCTGTTCTACCACATCCCAAAGGTGTTCTATTGGATTCAGATCCAGTGGCTGGGAAGGCCACTGAAGAACACTGAACTCATTGTCATGTTCATGAAACCAGTTTGACAGAAAACATTCCCCACACCATTACACCACCTCCACCATGAGAAGATGTATAGGTGTTCCTAATAAAGTGTTCAGTGAGTGTATATCCAGTTAACATGCAACAGTATTCAGTGCAGTAGGAAAAAGCCATATCAAAAGCCTTATACAAGTGATTACAAAATGGTTTCAGGTGTAAACCTCTCAGACTTACGATCCCTGAAAAGAACATCAAAAATAATTGGTCACAAAAGATGAGATGAAAGATCTAAACATGACTGTATGGATGTAGCCTATAAAATACCTGGGGCCCCAATTTGCTTCCGTAAAAAAGCACTGCGGCAGCACTAAGTTTAGGTAATTTCCTTGTACAAAGCTTCAGTTGGCGATGCATAAAGAAATACATAGAAAGGGCAGGACACGGGACCACTGTCGAGCACATGACCCTGCTGAGACTGCAAGTCGCAGTCCTAATGATCAGCGGGGCCTACCATGCGTGGTGGGTAGCCTTACATAGGCCTTTTGTATGCTGTTTCTATTCACTCCCCTTCCAATATTACCATGGAATGAAGAAGTGTAAATTGACAACTTTCAGGGTGACTCCTAAACCATCTTTTTAGTTTGTGCGTAAAGGCTCTCCAAACGTGTTGTAGGAATGCATATTTTCCTGTAATCTGTACAGTATACAGTGTTTAAGATCTCTTCTCTTGATTTTATACCCTATCAAAGACATGCAAGGTTGCATGATTTCATCAGTAATTGGCACAGAGCACAAAGCCGATCGATGTATGCAGCATTGGTCATTCAATGTTTTAGGGAATATATATTTTGTAGAGAATGTACTGGTGGTATAAGGCATTGTCCCTGACAACTGCTGTGCGCATTATGACCAAATAAGATCTATTTTCACCGATTGGTAATTATTGAACGTGGAATGGATAATTGTCCCACTCCCCTTGCCAACCCTCTGAACACTCTGCCTACATTGGTGCAGAGTTGTTTTTGCTTCTCATGGCAGATGCACTTTGCGGTGGCAACAAATTACCAAAACGGTCTATGCACATGGTTTTAGTGGTCTTTATCTGAAGCAAATTGAGGCCTTAGGCCTTTCAAATTATTTTTGTGAAAATAATCGCACAGTTGGCTCCAGCAGAGTGTGACTAATCCATAGACCAGGGCTACTGCCACTGCTACTGCAATCAGGCTATGCTCTTTTATCCTAGATTCGAAAACAACCGGCTCCATTTTTAGCACACTGACACAAGCTTTTTCAGTGACCCTGTTTTAATTCACATTCAAGCACAGTTGATTGTATTGGACCATAATCACAAAGGCCAAGGTCAAGTGTTATGACCGTTCTCTTCAGAAGCCCTTGATGTGGTTTATGAACACACGTCCACAGATGGTCCTCTCCTTGTCACCACAGTCTATCCCTTCTGAGGCTCCAGTCAGGAAGCCAAAGCAGAGATCATTGGCTAAGCTAGAGAGAGGCTGTGATAACACCATCAGACCTGCTTATACCTGGCTGTCTCTGTCCACAGCCAGGCCTTCTCCAGATGATGAACTGCCTCCTCTAATACATCACCAATTAATGGTTAATGTTAAACTCTTAACTAGAGGCTAATCCTACAGGATCTGCCACTAACACACACACAGTATACACATGCTCTCTCTTTCTTTCTCTCTCTCTCTCTCTCTCTCCCACACACACACACACACACACACACACACACACACACACACACACACACACACACACACACACACACACACCTTTGCTTGGCATGTTCCTTTGCAGCAGATCACTAACAGGCCTTGCATTAGGAATGGATAACCCAGTTTTATGCGTATATGGGGCGACCTTGGACAGGCCAGAGCCTCAGGAGCGATCCTTTAATAATGTCATTGGCCACAGACAGAAACAGAAACTACCGTGTCCCTTCAATGGCTAGATAGGCAGGTCAGGGGATGTCCTCCAGTTCTGTTGAATCAGCTCTGAGGCCTTTCTCTTTCCGGTCAGGAGGATTGCATGTGCAAAGTCTTATGGGAATGTTATGAGCGTCAATTTAGCCTTTAGTCTCTCTTTGAGTCCAAAGTGATCCTACTGTAACTGGAAGTGAAACTGCTCTGTGCCTGCTGCAGCAGGAGGAGGAGGAGGAGGAGGGGCACAGGGCTTGCATGCCGACGGTTCAACCTACAGTACTGACTGAGCTTGGGGTAGAACTGTTACGCACAGAGGTAGGCCTAAACCATTAATATCTTTGTGTATCACGTAGGCCTACAGGTTTTTAAATGCCATTATTGTCATAGTTGATTATGGGTTCATGTTCACCATCTGAGTGAGAGAAAAAAAAAGTGAAAAACTGATCAGTGTCCACTGAGAGTTTAAGCCTAACTAGGCAAAGGCCTTGCTTGCACAGTAGCCTAACTTTATACCTCCAGGGTAACAATCATGGTTAGATTGAAGTAGCAATAAGCCAAAGTGAAAACTGTAGAGAAGAGATTTTAGAAGAAGCAAAGTTACACTCGAGGCGAATGCCTCTATTAATGGGGAACTACTTGAGCATGACCCATGTTATGACAAGGGGAGGGCGGGGGGGGTCAAGGGTCACACAAGATGTGCACCACTGCACACGCCCACTTACCGTCCCTCTGCACGGTAGCCCTCTGCTTCAAGCCCATATAATGCTGGACTTGGCTAATTCTCCCAACCACATCCTCAAGTATGACACCAGAAGAATGCACAATGAAAACTTTTGGACGAACAAACAAAAACAAAATGGATATGCAGGATCATTAGAACCTCATTTCAAACTGTGATGCAAATGTCTAGGCTACTCAATCGGAATTCATAGGAAATCCCAAATCTGAAGAAAAAATTCCATCTTTGTTATAAGCTAATATGAATATGTATAGGCCACAATTATGCTGGGACAGGGACAAGAACACTACTTCTTACTTACTAGATTACTTTACACAAGGCCTACAGTATCTAATGTGGCTTTGGATATGTTTCATGCAAAATTGAATCATATATCAATATACAACATAATATTCAAACTCACTAGAGGCATTCTGACTGTACATATTCCTACTGTATGTCGGCCCGGGCCGATGTTCATACCTAACATAGCTAATTATATCACCTGGCCTTCAAATAAGTGGATGATTGTGATATGAATGCTGAGGAACAGGCTACTCAAAATACCCTAGGCTACAGGAATAATAAAGACAATCGTTATTATTGTCATTTAAGACCTCAGACTTAATTAGTAGGCTTATAGACCTGTAGATTTGAGCCACCTTCTCCCAGAATAACGGACTAAGCTAACGCTACAGCAGCTAGGTCATTTTTTCCACGGCTCGCAGTAGGAAAAAATGACCACCACACAGTGCAGTAGCTAGCATGCTAGCTAACAACAGACATATTGCATGAGAAAGCAAACCGTACACAAATATCTACCCATTTTCATTCGTAAATCGATACGTACCCATAGATAGCCATACGATAACACCCGCGGCGTCCATGTTGCATGTAATTCAGGTGAATTTTACATTAAAAGCTAGATGTTTCTGCCCGTGGTTTGACAGTCATAACAAGCATCCCTCTCTGAGCCCCTCTCTGAGTCCTCCCTCCGCCTCCTCCTCCGCCTCCTCCTCCGCCTCCTCCCGGAGCAGCTCCGGCTTTCATTGGTTGAAACATCTGGCACAGATGTTGGAAAATAAAATGCGCTGTAAAAAAAAAAAATCTGCGGCAATGAAGGCGATTGAATGGAGCAACGCCTTTCCTCAAGACTGATGTGATAATATTCCACAGGTTGTAGATCAGAACAGTGATAATATGCCGTGCATCTACTATCTTATTTTGGTGCATTCTATACACCTCACATTGTCATATATGATGTTATACAACCGAATCCACCCTGTCTGTCTTTCTATCTGTGCAGAGCCTAATGTTTGATATCAATCTATCTATCTATCTATCTATCTGTCTGTCTGTCTGTCTGTCTGTCTGTCTGTCTGTCTGTCTGTCTGTCTGTCTGTCTGTCTGTCTATCTATCTATCTATCTCTCTCTCTCTCTCTCTCTCTCTCTCTATCTATCTATGCCTGTCTGTCTGTCTGTCTGTCCGTCCGTCCGTCCGTCTGTCTGTGTCTGTCTGTCTGTGCATACTAAGCTTGATCTTAAGTTAAATGTGCCCTCCATCCTGCCCCCCACCCCACCACTCGGTAAGCCAGCTGTAAAGAGGGCAGTGACATGTCTGAGAAGTCTATAAAAATCTGTTCCCTCCCCTGTGGAGAGCCATAGTGGACAGATGGCCGTGCTCAGTCCTCTTTGCTCTTTGGAGGTTCAGTTTAGCAAAGAATTCTAAAGAAGGTCCTGAATCTGACTCACCATTGCTCCCTTAGAGTTCATGCTGGATGCTGATCAAACACACTGCCCTCAAACTCTCCTCAAAACATCGCTGTTTTATTCTTCTACGTAACAAGCACTTGGGTTATGTCCCAATTGTGTATCAGTGGCTATGATGTCTGTGATATGCGTGTTTTCAGTATACAGAGAAGGAAATGACAAATGCCATCTTGCACTGAAGTGCCAGGATGTTTTCTTTCCCTCTCTTTTTCTTCCAAGATTATTTTAGGTTGCTTAGCAACAAATACAGACTTTAGGTGGCACTGCTGTTGTGGGTGGTAGTCAGTGTATCTCACAATATATTGCCACCACTGTATGGGGATTCCCATACATTATGAAGGACAAATCCATAAATTATGTGAGGAAAAACAATTCTGGTCATGCCTTCCAGATTTCTTGTGCACAAGCACATGCTTTCATCCTTTGCCCTGGATTCTCATTTGTTAAACAGCTTTTGAGGTTCTGACCATACCCATGAGAAAGGTATTTCTATGAACAGCATGCTGTGTTTTTTTTCCCACGAAAGAAGCTCTTTACATTTTCTATTCCATTGCCATTAAGGCCATGTTGATAGTGTAATATAGGTTCTGTACAATCTTGTGCTTTTTTGTGGTAAGCCTACTTGGTGAAGTTATTATTGAAACAATTTTATCGTATTGAATTATCAGTGGCCCTTCACAAAGCTCCCTTTCAATTTCTCCATCACATGCCACAGTCAGCCCCATGCTTTAGGCAGTCTCTTGACATCTGTGTGGACCTTTTCCTCATACTGCCTGGATGTCCTGGATTAACATGGTGTCAAAGAGTAAATATCAGACACTCAGATGTAGGCACTGGGAATACTTTATCCCCTTGGATGAATTAAATCGTTTTTTTGATATTTTCTACATGTTCAGCTATAGGCTAGATGGATCTGCAAACCATACTGGCCATGGTGTGTGCGTGTGTGTGTGTGTGCGTCTAGACTATACTCTTCTACTGTCGGAATTGACTGATATTCACCATAATCTAAATTCTAAGTGATAAAGTTGGCTTTTTTCCCGCGTGGTCTCTGTTGTGCACAACAATAAACTGAAGTTAATGTGCTGGTATTTCTGCTAGACTGCAGTTTTGCTGGAACACCCTCCGTGCAGATTATTGGACCAAACCATTGCTGCAATAAAACACCTGTCACATGTGTTTACCATTTGCAAATAATAGTATTTCATAAATGCAACGTATGTTTTCTTTACTAAGTGACTACAACTGAATGGACGGTCTCATATAACAAAAATATGAGATAGGATGAGCTAGGATGTCAAATTGCGTCGACACCCCCATTGTGCAAATGGCAGCATCACCCATTGCCTGCAATGGCGTTGTCTGGCGGTGAGTAGGCTCAACTCCGGCTTGTATGTCAAAATGTTTCAATAGGGCGACACAATTCTGGACTACCGATTGGCTTGAATGGGAATGTTGTATTCGAGTAGATATACAACGAACGCTGGTTATTTTGTGTGAAATTTATTGGACTATATTTATGTCGCGGTCATTCATCAAATGAAGCAATGAACGTAAGTCACTCTATTGTTTTGTAGGCTACGGTTGAAGCAATAGTATCAACATCGCGGCAGTAGCAATATTTAACTTTAACTTATGATTTTGATAGAGTATAAACTTATATTCGCAGTTAGTATGGTTTTACAGCCTGAAATTAGGAAAATAATGACTTCCGAATATAGCAGAGTTAAAATGCAGCTGTCAGTCAATATGTGATGTGAACGTACGTTCGATCGAGCTTAATCGGACACCCGTGTTCCAGTTTTATCTATTGCATTTCGAACTTTAGGGTAACCTAACCATTTATTTAGGCATTGCATTGATGAATTAATGGGCGGATATTTACGACTGTTTCCTCGAAAATGACTCGCTTATCAGTTAGCATCACAGTTCAACGCGTGCATTTGCAGAATGTTGTATTTCTACATTTCGTTGACTGGAGGCCAGCGGATGATGATATTTTTTTAGCGGCTGCTATGCAACCTGGCCGCATTGTATGTGTTCTAATATATATATATATATATATATATATATATATATATATATATATATATATATATATGTATATATGTGTGTATGTGTGTGTGTGTGTGTGTGTGTGTTTTTCTCATTCTAAAATTAAATTATCTGACGGGTAAAGAGCAATGTGCATATGCAAATAATATGTTTTGTGTCATTTAATTCTAAGGGCATCTACAACCGTTATTTTGCCCGGTATATAAGTGCCCACATTAGGCTACTCTGAATACATGTGAACTGTCAATGTTAAGAAATGGGATCAACCGTGTTTTGGATTCTTCTTATCTGTGGATATCAAGACATTTCTGTGGTGGAAACATTTTCGCGCAGGTCCATTTCACTGAAAATGTCTAGCCTGTGCTTTGGCCAATTGGTGCTCATATGATCGCGATGATCGTGCAAAATGCCACGGGCCGGGCGCGGTGGTGGGTTAGCTCACACAGCAGAGCTTACAAAATACATCGAGAGAGAGATCTCAAATCAACACTGAACTTATTACAAGCTGTTATACATTGTGTTGTTGTTGGCTATTAAACAAACGTTAAATGTTTATTTGACATTTCTCAACCTCTATTATGCTACTACAGTATCTCTGTCCACAATCCAATGTCTTTCACCCATACATCTCAGTGCTTGCGTTAACTTACATGCACATGAGGAAGTGAATATTGATTATGTAATAGTTAACACACTTCCTTCTCAACAGACACTCCATTAGTCTACCACCAAGATTTTGCTTTAAGAGGGCAAGCATCCTTTACAGGGCACTTGTACTGAGCTTGAATAAAATACAACGTTCTCTATTACTTTGCTATAAATATCTATTAGAGAAGTCTAGTAGTTCTTTAGTGAAATATGCTTTATGCTGAAATTGCAATGGATCTCCCCAAAGTAAACATCGCTGTGATTGGGTGGTACTCTTTTATCTAACAGACATCTCCTTATCTCTCCCAGGTGTCAATGACCTCTAATGAAGTGTAGAATCGCTGTGATCAGATAAGGAACAGAGGCACGGGGACTGTACAGTACATGTGAAATGAAGACCAAGCGATGCTGATATCTCCTCCGTCTCTGACGCCATCATGCTGAAGACGGAGGGCTCTGGGGAGAGGACTACTCTCCGGAGTGCCTCCCCCCACCGGAATGCCTACAGGACAGAGTTCCAGGCTCTGAAGAAGGCCTTCGACCAGCCCCAGCTGCAGGGCCAGCCCAAGCCCAAGGACCCTGAGCGGGTAAAGCAGCCGCGGGGCCGTCAGTATGGCTCCCATGTCAGCCGCATCAAAGACATGTTCATGCAAATGGGCACGGAGAACACTGGGAGCGCGGTGGCCACCAAAACCAGGGGGCGGGAAGACCCCTCACCTCAGAAGATGATCAAGCCGACCAACTTCATCAACAAGGCAGACGGCTCGGTGATCAATCTCCAGCACTCCACGGCAGAGCGGACCGGCGGGGGAGGCAACAAGTTCTCTGAAACCAGGAAGCTGTTTGAGCAGCAGTCCCGCGACGCATCCCAGTCACCCGTCTACTCCTACGGCCGAGAGAAGAGGGGCTCCCATGAGCACCTGGACGACTGGAGAGGGTCTCGCTCCAACAGAGGCAGTACAGACTCTCTGGACTCGCTGTGTTCTAGAACGGAAGCCGCGTCGCCCACAGTGAGCCAGCTGAGTGCCGTGTTTGAGAACGTTGACCACCACAGCCAGGGAGGTGGCGGTGGCGGTGGCGGTGGCGGTGGCGGTGGCGGCGGCGGCGGCGGCAGCAGCGGAGCGCTATTCAGGCGAGGCTATGGTGGCGGCCGGGCACTCTACTCCCCCGATGGGTTCCACAGGCACGGTGACCTCAGTGAGGACGACTCGCGCCAGTCCCCAGTTCGTGGAGGATACAGGAATCGAGTGGGGAGCAAACTCCCAATGTCCTCGTCCTCGGAGGACCTGCTTAGCCCCAGTCCACTGTCTGAAGCAGTGGAGCTCAAGCCTGTGCCACAGGAGGAGGAACCCCAGGACAGGGCAGATACAGCTGGGGAGTCCAGGGAGGACGTGGGGGCCACCACAAATGGAGGTGAGGTGAATGGATCATATGAGGAGGTGAAAACGGCGGAAACCTCCACAGAGGCGGTGGGAGTGTGCACGGATTCACGCCCCTCGAATGATGCCACAGTCGGGGACAAGACATCTGGGGAAACCCCTGACACACCAACCACCCCAGCTACACTAGCCGTCGAGGGCCAGGATGAGACTGAGTCCCGTGGGGTGTCCTCAAAGGCCCACGAGGCCCAGGGAGAAGAGCCCAATGAGGAATACAGTGGGAACGAGAGGGTGATTTTTAACGCAGACGGAGATGCTTGCTACCAGGGCTGGGGGGAGAGCTGCACTGATCCTGAGGATGACCTGTATGGGGATGATGATGTGGTCTACGACCCCGGGTCAGAGCTTAGGGAGATTCCTGGTTTGCCGGAGGAAGATAAGGAGGATATTCCTCAAAGGAGGAAAATTTGCTTCAACACCGCTCCCATGACAGTAAGTTCCACCCTAATGACATGATTCATGATTGAATAGTCTGAGTAATATCCATTCCTGCATGGCCCAACATGATCCCTGTAACCATTGCACAGGTAGCTTGGACGTTTTGATATAGATTTTTAACAACAATTAACAATAAAATAAGTACTGTAACTTAGCAACATACCAATGGTGGCCTCTGATAACAAGCATAACCATGCAATGATGATTGGGGTCACACCACTGCCCTCTGAAATGTACAGTGTACATGAACAACAGCTGTCCGTATGTCAGACATTCTGGCCCAGCGCCCAGTTGGTTTTCACACCAGAGACCTGGACCACTGTGTTTTTGAATCTCCATGGTGCCCAGGTGTGAATTAGTCTAGATTGGGTATCTTGCACTTCGTCAGAGCTTCTACTCTTGCGTAATTTCATAGGGTGAACATAGTAGGTAATTCTTGGGGGGGGGGGGGGGTTAATTTGTGTAGAAGACCTCTCCAGTGTTTGCAATGATAAGTGTATCATGCAGGTCATCTCTGACTATTGAGTAGGTGGTTAGTAGACACACATAACAAGAAATTACACTTTTACAATTTGGTAGCCATATATTCAATGTGTGTAGCTGGTACAGTAAAATTGATTCACGCTTATACATCTCAACATGAATTTGTTCTATTCCTATATGTGTTCGTTCTTTGAGAACTGCCGACCAGGCAAACAAAGACTCTAATTGATATCAATATGAACACTGGTGTTGATCAAGGGTGTGTGTATGTGGTGAGAGATGTGTGAGAATAGAGAGTGTGTGTTGGGGTGAAGGAGTCTGTGAGAATGGGGGGGGAGTGTGTGAATGAGGGCTGGGTTTGGGAGTGTGAGCAGTGTGTGCTGGATTAGAGCTAACACAAACATTCCATCGAGGGGATCGATCCATTAACATGCTGTAATGGAGCAGAACAATTACCCCAGTTATTTCAGGGGAGAAACGTGATGTTGCTTGCTAATCCTCAGATTAGCTGGCTAATTGTAAACTTGATAGGTATGTCATCTCTGCTGTCCAATGCCATTTTTACAATGCTCTATATAGACGCAAGTTTACCATAACTAGGCTATCTCAGCAAGACAAATGTGCTGCCTTTACAACATGTTGTGTTGAAAATACCCCTCCTCCAACCACTCCAATTAATGTGCTGCAACAAGAGCACAAAGCACTTCTCAATAGCCTATTACAGGTAGAATAGACTTGGACTACACTCCTCCTCCTTGTCGCTGTTGTCTGCTGAAATGTTAAGGAGCTCCAGGCATCTGTTTTCCCAGAAAAGATCCTAGGCTGTTGCTCGTTAATCATATGGAATATAAAACTGAGGCCGTGGTTTCCTCCTCCCTCCTCGCGGTACACGGTGAACAAACAGGGTTCTGTGTTTTGTTCCGACCCGTATAAGAGACAAAGCTTCAACTTGGCCCTCACTGAGCTAACCCTGCAGAAGACCGGCTTGACCCCGGGGAAAGGAGACAACAATGAAGACATTGAAAGAACATGTAGTCGCTTAATCTGACTTAACATTTTCTTCTTTTTCATCATCTTGTAATATTTCTTAGTGCCTCTTAAAGCGGATAAACCATTTTAACGTCCCGTCTTTCAGGCTTTAATTAATCTAGAAATCTCTTTCGTGGCTACAGGGAAAGCTGGCTCACAAGCTTGTGGCGGTATAAACACACTTGTTTCTACACATTGATGCACAGATACAGAGAGATCAGTTTGCAGTTTCTGCGCTGTACAAACAAATAGCCTGTTTGACCTCACAGTTCCACAACACTACTGTATATATAACACACATACAATATTACAGTGTATTTTAGTAACAGATGACATGTTTTCACCTCCCCGGTTATTATCTCCATTCACCCACTCATCTGTGAGAGTGTGTCCCAGCAAGGAGGGACTCTGCTGGACTCCTCTGAGGCAGAAGGAGCCTCTGTGTGCCTGGAGGTTCTGACACACAGGAAATCCGGTCTCAATGTTCATTAGAGCAACTAGGGTTAGACTTGGCATTGTCTCTCCAACCAGACATGGGCTTACTGAGACACTCTGCACGACCAGTGCTTTAATATGCTGCGTGCAGCTGCACGCTGTCTGCTCTGTAGGTTCTGCATTCAAAGTGCGTAGGAATGGTTGGGACGTGAGAACTGGGATTCTTTGGGTATGGTTTGATCTCCATTGCTCAGCTTGGATGAACAGGTCCACTACTGTATCGCCAGTAACCATGCTCAATACCGCCATGAGTAGACCCCTAATCTTGATCAGGACATTGGCAATGGATCTCTGAGACTCGGCCTACCAATGTCTCCCCCTGTTTCCCTGTCAACGCCTTCTCCTCTTCTCCCTCTCCTCCTTCTCTGCACATGAATGGCATTTATAGAGGCTGTAATGAAACGTTGTGTCTCTGTTGAAAAATCGGTTTTGCCTCCGCCGTGACATCTCGATTTCCTAATGGAATTAAGCAGATCTGAAGGACTGGAGAGTGCAACTGAATGAGCATTTGAAGTGATTCTGTAATTCCCCCCCTCCGCTCTGCTCTCGGTCATTACAGTTTATCAAAGAGGCTGGAGTTTTGTCCATTAGATTCTGCTCACCATGTAGGCCTACCATAATCGCATGCTGAGCTTAGGGCAACCTAGTTCCGAACCAGATGTATATTTGATCATTATAAAACATATATGTTCTCTCAGTCAGAGGGCTTGAGGTATTGCAGAGAATTAACAGTTTTTGTTTTTACGTGAACCTTTACTGTACTTTTTGTATTTGTCAATCTGGCCCTGTATCCTATGTCTCGATCTGTGTCTTCACAACAGCTTGCTGTTGTGCTCCTCCTGAATGATCCCTGATTCCTGAGGGGATTAATCAAGATGTGTCGCATTTACGTTGTATTGTGTGATATTCTAAACATAATTTGGAGAGGATATGATGAGGCTGTTGTGGGAGGATGTGAGATCACCACTTTTGTCATGCTCTCTTTGCCAGGCCTGACATGACCTGAGCTCACAGATGATCCCCTGCTGCGCTGCATGTTCCTTGTCTCTGCAAGGCAGCATTCAACCAGACTGTAGTGGAGGACTATAGATGGACTGTATATTCTTAGGTGCTGGTGCGAATTATGTGTTCACCCTTGGGGTGTCAAGACAATGTAAACAGGTAACTTCTCTTTACTTGTAGGCAAGGAAGGAATAATACGGAAAAAAGAATAGCACAGTGTAGTAAAGGCACAGCATTGTAGAAGGAGCAGAGTATGTACAGTACAGGGCGATATGTTCTATATCTGTGGTTAAACCATACGTTTTACATACACAGACACAGTACAGTATCACAACAAACTCAATAAAACACCACCTCAGATTAACAATTTATTGTCTGTTTGTTGTTCTTTTTTTACCTCAGGATGCTTGACCCACATGTACAGCAAATGGGCAGAGGAAGGGTTTTTCTGTTGTGTGTTTGGGTGTTTGTAAGGTGTGTACATGCGTGCCTTCATGTGTGACTTCATTTTCTTCAATTCTAGCTTGAATAGATGTACAGTATCAGGGAGGCTGCAATATATTAAGATGCTTTGCCAATGCATCATGGACCCAGCTGGTGTACAGTAGGGGGTAGAGGAGATAGAAATGGACTCAGTTGTGCGTGAAATACAAAGTAAGAGTAAATTCCATCTCATATTCTCCAGCTCTCTCAAGACTTTTACAGATGGATATTTCTCTGTGAGGTTTGGGGCTTGTTGTCCGGATGTACTGTCTGCGCTGTAGAGTGGTGGATTTAAATCTAACCTCTGCAATGTTTGTAGTCTACATGCTCTGACCCTTCAACAACTGTCTGATTCCCTGCAATAACATCATAATCTGACACGTCACCTTTGATATTCTTTTTGTAAAGGATTATTTTATGGGGTTAAAGAGGTTGTTATTCCATGTGAAAGAGCATTGACTAAAAACTAGACTAAAAACTAGGTTTTCAAAACATTAAGAGGGATTTTAGTCAAATGCATTTGTAAACACTCGCATACTCTGACTCTGACTCAGTGGGTTGCTGGTTTTCTCTGAGCTACTCTGCAGTCAAACTCAAATGCACTATCTGAGCCTACTGAAGCTGCTCCAGTCCCTGTCAAATTTATAATTATACAATCTGTGCCTGGTTGTAATGAGGCGGAACAGAGTTTGATGGGGGAAGAGGTTTAATGGAGGGTCCTTCGCACAATGGAGCTGAACCAATACAGTACACCGTCGGATTTCACACCACACATTAGGCCGGCTAGACTGTGTCATCATGTGAAGGGTCTCGGTTTATGACTGCTGAGCAGAAGTCCGCTTGGTAACACTTGACGCTAAAAATGAGGAAAGCTTTGACCTATCTATTGTAATTGTCATTTCATAACGATTGAGTTTTTATCTGCCATTTTGGGTGACACTACGTAAAGCCTGCACATCACGGAGGAACTGAAATCTGACCGACTGCAAAGGATTTCTCTTTTCTCCCAGGCCTCTCTGTCAGTGACAACCATTTGAAATGTCTGTGGTAAAGGTGTGTGTCTCGGCGTGTGTATTATTAATGATGTGGTGTTTTTGTTTGCTTGTTTGTGTGATACCCGACCCCCCCCCCGGGGTTGCATTTTTAACGATCGAAGAAACCAGAGACGAGCCTGTCCTTTTGGAGGCCGGTCGACGTGGACAGTGGTCCGTGTCAGCCACCCCCTGGTCCCTGCCTGTGACATCATCTTCTCACAGAGGGTCTCGTATTGTCCCGACCTCGGTCCTTACAGAACACAGGGAGGGCCGTTTACAGTGGCACAGTGTTCTACATTGTGCTGAGCCACCAGCGAAACAGTGTCACCGCAAACTCACTCAGCCCTCACTTGTTGTGTGTCAAAGGTACTCTTAGGCTTACACTTGAAGAGCAGTCATTATGCCTGTCTTCAGTTAAAACACATTTAGCCCGTGTTTGTCATTTACAGTTTGTATAGCGAGGTCTTGTTGTAATCAAATAGCCTGAGAGATTGAGGTCATTTGACTATCAACCCCACAATGGCACACCGTAACATCAATTAGGTCATGCGAAGAATGCATTTCCAAACCGTGTCGAGTCACTCAACCAACCCTAATGAATCACAAAGGATTGGAGAGGGTGGTTTTTTTTTTATTGAAGAGAGACATTCTGCTCGGGGTTTTAACAACCATGGAACGTTTGTCTTCGGGAGCAGTGTTACATACCCAGCGGCCCACACAGTGAATGTGGCGAAGATGTGACATGAAGGCAACAATTGTTGACATCCAGTGACACTGTTGTTTACTCCTCCACCCTGAACGAGCCTCCTCTCGTTGTGCCAGTGGGTTGTTTGTTGGCGTTGAGTCATGGCACCCAGTGGTATTGGGCCCTAACACGGAATATAAACGCATTCCTGGGCAGATAAGCTGCCTCCAGAGTCAGCAATTCGGTTCATGAAAAAATAACAAGCAGGCAATCCAACCAACCTGGATTCTAAATGCCACCGTAAACGATAAACAGACTTTAGAGTGGAATAAATACTGCCATTCCTTGACTGGGTCTGGGTTGTCTAACATGTCTGCAGACATGTGTGGCAGGCTGGACTGGGGCCAGTTTACTGTGTATGCACATCACAAACGTTTCCTGCATCTGGGATGATTCTGCTGTAGAGTTACAGTAGCAGCTGACTCATCAGATTCAGGCCCCACAACATGGTCCTTTCTAAGAAGCCTTGTATTGTACATGCAAAATGAAGGTTGTTGGAAAAGAGACTGGACATTTCTCTCTCCCTCTCTCTGCATTTCTCTTTCTCTTTCTCTTTCACTCACTCTCTCTCTCTCTCTCACACACACACACACACACACACACACGCACACGCACACAGACATTCACACATTGACATTCACACATATCCATCAAAAAACATTAGAGC
>NC_139665.1:5366620-5419120 GCF_951799395.1 Argentina silus
GTGTCTATCCATCGCTCCATCCTTTCATTCTAACCTTTCAAACAATCATTTTAGTGATGGGGATGCCAGCCATTGTATTGAGTTGTATTGAGTGAAGCACGCACACATGTACATTAACACACACACGCACACACACACACACACACACACACACACACACACACACACACACACACACACACACACACACACACACACACGCTGCAGTTGTGTAACTCTGTGTTTTGTGTGTTCAGATGAGGATGGCCTTGGCATCAGCATCATTGGGATGGGAGTCGGTGCTGATGCAGGGTTGGAGAAACTTGGCATCTTCGTCAAGACCGTCATCGAGGGCGGGGCCGCCGAGAGGGATGACAGGTAAGACCTTTCTTTCTCCATCCCCTGGAGAACACAATCCTCACACACACACACACACACACACACACACACACACACACACACACACACACACACACACACAGACACACACACACACACACACACACACACACACACACATTTTTACACACTCCTGATGGACCCAGGGAGATTAAGCAGCAGGGGTCTGGGATTACAGCCAGGAGAGAGGCACGGCCTGTACAGTAACTAGAGGAAAGGCTCAGGGATGTTATCGCATACTCCAGCTGCAGGAAATAGAAGGTGTTTGTCTTTGTGTGTTTGTGTGTGTGGGTGTACGCGGGAGCTTGTGTGTGTGTGTGTGTAATGTGAAGAGATTTGAAAGATCACAGCTTCACAGCTGGCTATCTGTGTGTTACCTCTGCACACTTTCCGCCTGCCTACCTCAGATTCCCACCAACACCATTAATAAACCGCTAAGGAGCTTGACTCAGTGGAACATGAACACCTCCTGTGATCCAGAACCAACTCTGCAGAAACACGTGGGAGGTGTTAATGTGGTGAAGTGATTGCAGGAAGGAGCATTCACAGTGCAACACAAACCCCAGGTCTCGTAGAGACACAGCCAGGAAGCTGAGAGAGAGGGATGAGATCTCAAATCTCCCTGCCTCCTCCACTGAGCTGCCCCATTTCTCGCTGAAGTCTGAGGGTGACTTTCTTGTTGTCTTGGCGAGAGACACCGCGAGTCGGAGGAGCCTGCTCTCAGGTGTGCTGTTGTGGGCGGATAGCACTCGGCGCCCAGAATGCAATTTCCTCCATCATTTAGCTCCCTGGCTGGCTGTGACTGGTGCTTAATAGTCCGGTAGGCTGACAGGAGGTTCTGGCTTGGCCCACTAATACCCTCTATGTATGCTTTCCTTTCTATGCAGTGCGTGTGCGTGTGCGTGTGCATGTGCGTGCATGCGCGTGTTACCATTCCTCATTCCATTGCATGCATTACAATGAGCCCATCCTCTGATTTCTGCCTCCTCCAGCCTCCCCTGAGGTGCAGCTGAAGGTCAGGTGGACTGTGTTGGCATGCTGATGGACTGGGAGGTGGTCGGTATTCAACCTGCTTGTCAGACAGATGTCTCTATACTGTATGTCCACAGGTAGAGTTCATCTGCTGGATGTCACTGACTCATACAGTAAACTGTATGATTATCCAAACAGAAATCCAAACAGAATGTTCCAAAGCTATTACCATGTCATCAGGTCCATGAGACCTAAAAGCAAAAGAGAGAAAAATACTTTGAAAACATGCCTTGTTCCGCTGCATTATGCAGGCGACTATTCATCCTAGTTTTCTTAGTGATATTAAACTGTCACTTTAGCAGTTCTGTGACAGGCTCCAAGATAACCTCATTTCCTCTCTAGAAGTGGCGTTGGCAAGCCTTGGGCGATACACATCCTGTCCTTCTCAGCCCCATGATTGTGATGTAATCCTTTCTGTCTGCTAGGCATGTAGTGTTCTAGCCTGTTTCAGGACCTGTACTGTATGTGCTTTATTCCGTTCCTGTGACTGCCATTATTGCATACTGTACATATTTGGCGTTTACAAGTCCAATTATAGGCTAAAGCACATCCAGATCTTGAGCCAGGCTAGGAGGGCCCCACTGTCGTAAATTGGTTCCTGAAGACTGTAAACCCAGTCTACTCATTTAGTAATTTAGTATAATCTATAACTGGGATACTGGGTTTTTTATCCCGAGCTTCTGCTGCCCGTTTCTCACTAATGAATCTGATTTAGTGTGTGTTTTTTTTTTTCACATTCTACATTACATCATCGATTGAGCAGTCTGCTGTATCTGGCCTCTTCACAGCATTCAACAGTTATGGGAACGAACAATATTGGGAAATTCCAAATGGGTGCATCGGTTCATATTGTGGCAACAATATTCCAGTCTATTGGCAGCTATTTCTTAAAGATTTTTATTGAACACTTTCTTGACATTTACCCTGGTCACTCTGCGTAGTACTGCATTCATGCAAACTGTTGTACAGTAAAACCTCCTGTAGCCTTATTCAGTCAAACTGAATAAGGGATGCACTGATGATGAGTAACAGAGTCATTGACAGGCTGATGGACTGACGGATATTGTTGTCCTGCCAGGATTAAGGTGAATGACCAGATCGTGGAGGTGGACGGCACCAGTCTGGTGGGCGTGACCCAGAGCTTCGCCGCCTCCGTCCTGAGGAATACACAAGGCGTGGTCAGGTAAGGCCAACAACCGCTACGATAGAGCGCCTGCCTTTACACACGGTAAAATTATCCCCCATAACTTATGTTATCATATTATCACTTATTTACTTTGGCCTTAATCTCACTGGGGAAATGAACATAGGTATCTGTTCTGCTGTGTTGTATCTCAAAGTGGACATGTAGCCGTTTTAGTGCTGATTTTTAGATTAGCTACTGTATGTTTTAGAAACTGCAGACAGGACTGTTACCACCATGCTGCACCAACAACACACAGCCTGCTTGTGAACAAAAGTTTTGGCATTCCCCTGCGCTCATTAGCATATCTAAATAGCGTTCAAATATGGCGGAGAAGAATGTGTCATTGTGAGAGCGTACCAGGCGACAGCAGGGTTCCGTTCCCAGGCAGAGCACTCTCTTCCCAAACAATAGAGAGGCACGGCGTGGAAGAGCTCTTTATTTTTAAACAGCCTTCCGCCTCTGGGGCTCTCTACCTCCCTCAGAGTCTCTCTCTCTCTCTCTCTCTCTCTCTCTCTCTCTCTAATTCTCTCCCCCCCCCCCCTCTCTCTCTCTTTCTCTCTCTTTCTTAGTTGTCTCTCTCCCTCACTCTCCATCTCTCCCTCTCTGTTTACATTCTCTGTCTCTCAGTCTCTCTCTAGCTGTTTGCTCTGCATAACATTTACACCGCTGTCCATCTGAAACTGGGCGAGGTAGTGTTTTTATTGCCATCACAGGGTTAGCTTGTGTTTAATCTCAAATCCAAGGAACATTATCATTGTCGATATGACAGACGGAATGCTTCAGGACACACAGTATATTGCTTACATCTGATTAGAACAATCTCTCAGGGACTTGTGTACAGAAAGACACGTTAGGAGGACAGCCATCTGCCCGTTGGAGCGGAGGGCTTGTACTGACTGGAGATGAGTGAAGTGTCGAACTCTATTGCAGCATATTGCTGAGAGTACAGCTGCTGTTTGTTGAGCTAATATTGATTGAGTTGCACAAAAAGGCCGGGCTCTGAGAGAAAGTGTTATTTAACACTTTAACTCCCGTTTCCCTCCCCTTCTCTCTCTCTCTCTCTCTCACACACTCTCTCTCTCTCTCTCACACACACACACACACACACTCTCCCTCTCCCTCTCTTTCGCTCTCATTTTCTCCTTCTCATTTGCCCTCTTCTTCCTCCCCAGTAAATCCCTCTCTCTATCCTCACTGGGTTTGATTGCTCAGTGTCCCAGATTTGCCATTTCAACTATATTTAACCCTGATTTACAGTACGAAACCATCCAGGTCTAAAACCATATATGGGTGAGAGTTCACCCGTCACCAAACGAAACCACAAAAGCACAAAGGCCTCAAATCACTATGTTCATGATCCAGATATTAAAAAAACTTTAGGTAACCCAGGTTCTCTGAAGGAGATGAGGGAGACCCCTCACTATGGGACTCTTGTGTACCTTTCGCTGAAGACCCCTATTCAATACAGGCCAGGTACAGGCTGGTGACACTTCCAAGAGATAGCCCCGCCGATAACCCATCCCAAAAAAGGGACGCAGCAAGTGCGCCATTTCATCCAGTGAACCACTCTTCACATGCTCAGTGTGAGAGGGGCAACGAGTTGAGGGGTCTTCCTCATCTCCTTCAGAGAACCTGGGTTGCATTTGTAACCTTTAGTTCTCTTTCAGTCGACTCGATTCGACCCCTCATTATAGGACCCGTGCAAAACGCCGCGATGCCAGAGGCTGTTCATACGCACTCCTGTTCCGGAGAGGAAATGGTTGACTGAGAGGACATTCGCTGTGTGAGGCAGTGTGGACTCCCTAACCTCAGTGTCCTCCTATCTCCACAGTGGTTCTAATGGAGAAGACATGTTCCCAGCACCCTGACTGTGTTCTTGGAACAGTAGGAGGCAGGGTGGACCGTAGAAAGATTATTTATAGAACAGACCTATATATAGGAATATAATTGAATGTATATAAATATATATATACATCCCCTTAGACCATTGGCAATTTAGCTGGTTCTATACACCCATCAAGGAACGCTAATTTGAATTGGAATGTCCCATTCTTTGACTTCTAATTCTATGGGTTGTGACCCCGTTGCGTGTTGGCAAGGACTGTTTCCAGGTCAGCTGCTCTTCAGGCCTCCGCCTGTACGTGGATAAGGAGCGAGGGGGCTGAGATTCAGCTGTTGCTTCAGATGTAGATCAAAGTTACTGTGGTGGAGCGGAATGGTAAATCATCTGCATGCCCACTCCACTCTGATTGGGCCCTGGCTGAAATATGCTCACCGCAGAGATGGAGAGGTCCATCTTGGAGTAAACGAGAGAAATCGGTATTTTCCTCCCTTATGCTGTGCGATATGAACAGAATTATTAGGGAGGTGACCCGGGGTTCACATCTGACAACAAACCGTAAGCTACTGACAGCATTCAAAACAATCCCTTCACAGTATTTTGGTTTTAGGGTTATCACTTTCCAGCCAGGGTAAAAGGATACAGCTCACTACAACACTTCTGTCCTATATACTGTATGTAGATCCCCGTCAGACAGCTCTCATACTCTGAGCCACATAGATGTGAGTGGTGAGAGAGAGAGTGACAGGCGCTGTTGTAGCTGGGAGCTAGTGCCAATGCCTGATATGCACATTCCACCCCTGGAGGGCTGCATGACATTTGTCACGTTATTGTGTTTGTGCCGAGAGCCTCCACCACCCCTCCCTCCACCACCCCTCCGTCCACTCTCCCCTAATCAGATCCTGCTATTCAGCCACTGCCAACCGCGGACTGGCTCTGTAAGCCAACAAACTAAGGAATGGCACCTACTGTACTGTGTAAGGAATCACTCAAAATGAACTTTTAAATATTCAAATGGAATATTTGCTCAGTTGGATATGTTGGCCATCAGTGTATCCAAGTGAATCATCTGATTCATCTGATTCATCTTACACAACATCTGATTCATCTGATTCATCTTACACAACATGAGAATACATACATAAGAATACATGACTTTATACAGTACTTTCTACTTTACACTCTATTTGTTCATCCGTAACATTCACAGTCGAAATCTGTGTCATTGTAATGTTTGACCCCATTTCCCCCCGCTGATTGGCTGATGCTGTTGATCTCCAGGTTTGTGATTGGCCGGGAGCGTCCGGGCCAGGTGAGCGAGGTGGCGACTCTGATCCAGCAGACTCTGGAGCAGGAGAGGAGACAGAGGGAGCTGCTGGAGCAGCAGTACGCCCAGTACGACGCTGACGACGACGAGGTGGGCACCGTTGATATGTCCACTCTGGCTGTTCACCTTTGAACAAGCCGTGTCGTTTGTCTCTCTGTGTATTAAAACAAACTGGCAAATACATGAGTTCCTCATTGGCCGATGGGTTGTTGTTGTTCCCATGGTTTGTTACATGGTTCCATTCACTGTTAATTAGTAGGTCAGAAGGCCTGGCAGGCAGGCTCAGCAGACAACAGAGACACCCGTCTCACTGCCTGCCTGTCTGCCTGCCTGCCTGTCTCTCTCTCTCTCTCTCTCTCTCTCTCTCTCTCTCTCTCTCTCTCTCTCTCTCTCTCTGTCTCTGTCTCTCTGTCTCTGTCTCTCTCTCTCTCTCTCTGTCTCTCTCTCTCTGTCTCTCTCTCTCTCTCTCTCTCTCTCTCTCTCTCTCTCTCTCTCTCTCTCTCTGTCTGTCAGTCAGTCAGTGGGTTGTATTCATTCCTGATTTGTTTCCATGCATCATAGAGACAGGGCATTTCCATAATGGGGCTCTGTGTTGCCATGGCGCTGAGGTTCTGTATTAAATCTCCATTTAGAAGGCAGGGAGGTGGAGTTATCTAGGAGAGGTCATAAACATCTATGAGCAAATGATATATGCATCACCCTACACCTGATTATTACAAACACCAGGGGTGATTTTGAATGACATTTCCCTTCCGCTGTTTAGAGGGTGCTTTATTGTGTGTGTGTGCGTGTGTGCGTGTGTGTGTGTGCGTGTGCGTGTGCGTGTGTGTGTGTGGTAATTTTAAAATGAATATTTAATGCTCGCATACAATGTCCTTCACTCTTTGCCATTGGTCGGTGAGAGGATACGAAGAGCTTCTAAACTGGAGCTCCTGTGAAACCAAAAGCTCCACAGTTGTGACATCACAGTCCAGACAGCCTTTAGGGTGAAAAATGTACCATGTGATGGGAACTTGTTCTAATATTTATAGAGATATGAATATTGATAAGCTCTTTTTATTGCAGATTAATTGCATTGTAGATCATTCTAATGGATTCATAATTGTTTACCATACCAGCAGATGTCCTTGAATCTATGGCCTTGCTATTTTAGTTATATTGAGCTGTTTTTTTTTTAGTCTTTGGTATGGATTAGTAATGTTATGTATGTTAGTAATTCAATCATCACCTATTAATCAATGCCAATTGAGGCCATTCCACATTGCACTCTTCAACTCAGACCCCCATGCAGTGGAGATGTTTCCCCCTAGGCCGTCGAGGCGGACCAGAACCTGACCATAACCATGGACCCCTGCAACCTCAATGTCACTTTCATTACCACCACTAAAGGACTGAGACTGGAATTCAATCACGGCAGATCGTGGATTTTCCTCAATAAGCTTTCACAATGTTGTTTGATTTGCACGGCAGCGTGTCAACCAGCATGCACAACTGGACTGACCATTACTGAACCAAGTGCCAACTCTCCAACAATTCGTTGTGCAAATCAAACACAATTTCGAAAGCTTATTGAGGAAAATCTGCAGTGATTGAATTCCAGCCTCAGTCCTTTAGTGGTGGTAATGAAAGTGACATTGAGGTTGCAGGGGTCCATGCTTATGGTTGGGTTCTGGTCCACCTCTATGGCCTAGGGGGCTGGACATCTCCACTGAACGGGGGTCTGAGTCGAGTGGTGAGGGCACCACAGGGTGAACACAGCGTTAGAGAGACTCACTCAAATCTCTTGACGAGTGGATTAACAGCTATGAGTAAGCAGAGCTCAAGACAAGACTGCTGTCGGCCACAGCCTCTTAGACATGCACTGCTACGGCAGCGATTTATAGCTTATGAAAGCAGATTAGCATGGTATAGGTGTCACTAGTGGTCACTATACCAAAGCTGATAGAGAACCTTATGTGTCAGTGCTGCCAACAGTAGGTTTGTTGTGTTCTGTAGCTTCTTCCTGTGTTCTCTCACCTCTGTGTGTGCGTGCGCGTGTGCGTGCGTCCGTGTAGCAAACAAATCTGCCCTTCTTCTAAAGCTGTGAGTTCCACAGGTGTCTCTGAAGGTAACAGTCACCCTGTGTGGGTTTGGTAGAGCTGAGTACAGTACAGTCGACTCCATACAGTAGAGGCTGCTTGATGTATGGCGCCTAGCCAGACTGCATCATCTGGTCCTGGGGAGAGAGGCCTCCCAGGGCCGAGATCTGAGCAGAGTGACGGCAGAGCGGAACTCCTCTCTGTCAGCCTGTCGGGAGCGGCTACTCTGTACTACACTGTATCAGTCTGCCAGGCTGCTCAATGCCCAGTGGACACACCCTGAGGGAGAGGAGAGGAGAGCCCACACACACACACACACACACACACACACACTCCTGCACTGCCAGGGATATCACTCTGAGGAGGACGATGATGATGATGATGATGGTGATCTTCCCTAGCCCCCCATTTGTCTTCCTTACCTGCCACCCTACACTCCTTTCCCAGAACTGATACACCCACCCAACTCCTATCTACTGGGAAACATCAGTGATGAACTCACCAATCCTACACAGGTTGTTTGAGTTTTTTGGAGGCGTTATTCCGAGTCTTTCCTGCCCGAGGCGGAGAGCGGAATTTACTACCTTTGGCTGAGCGAGAGCTTACGCCGGTGTATTTGTTGCCCTTACCGTAAAAAAGATGAACCGTTTTCATTATCAAATGCAGCATCTGAGTGGCAGTGTTCTAAAATGGGAAGAGATGACTCAATGAAAGTTACACAAAGTCAAATGGGTGCTAAAGAGCATATGCGTGTCTGACATTGACAGCTTTGTTCTCGTTTGTTTTATCCAGGCACTGTAGTGATACAATCTTATGTGTGAACTGAGACGCACACGTATGTTTTTTATTTATTTATTTGACAGGGACAGTGTAACAGAAACATGCATCACAGAAGCTGAGATCTAATGTGTTTTATCAGATAGAGCCACAGAATACAGTAAACGTTCATCTGCACTCCCTGGGCAGGTAAAACAAACAGTATGTTGATGATGTAACTTACGTGTGTCCACAGACAGGGGAGTACGCCACGGATGAGGAGGAGGAAGAGGCGGGTCCTACTCCTGGTGAGGAGAAGAGCATTGAGGTGTTTGATTTGCCTGAAACGGACGACATCATATCTCCCCCTGAGTTGGACGCCACCAAACTCTACCAGAAGTTCAGAGAGGTAACTGACCGTCCTCTCCTCCTGCCCATTTCTCCTTTCATCGCTTACAAAGAGGATAAAGGGTCCAACAGTCTTTTGTTTCTGCTCATTTTCTCCCCCCCCCACATTTCTTCTCACGTAGACCCATTGATACTAATGTGCAGCACTGTTTGTTTTTTATTCCTGATTGTTTAAGTCATACACTGTAGTAACAAATAACAGACTGCAGGTAATGTTGATTGAGCACCACCGTACCACGACTGGCAAGGGAACATTCTGTCCCTCCCTCACGCCACAACTTGTGTGACACATTTAACAAATGGCTGGGGCTGCACTGCAGTGTTCTGGTTATTGAATGAGAAATAATGTAATCCCTACAGTCCCAAGCCCTTCCCTCCCTCCTTCCCTCCTTCCCTCCCTCCCTGTTTCTCACTCTCTTTTCAGCCTCTTGGTCTCATTCTCACAGTCTCTCTCTCTCTCTCTTTCTCTCCTTTTTCATTTGACCTTTTCCTGTCAACTGAATGCTCTTTCTCACACAGTTTCTAGCTCTAGCTCTTTCTTTCTGTTTTCCTCACTCTTAATGTCTCTCTAGGGTGCTACTGTACATGCCCCTCTATCTCCCTTTCCTCCCTGTCCCTATCTCCATCTCCTGTTCTGTGAGTCTGTCAGTGGCAGCGACGGTGCCGTGTCTCATGTAGAGCTGTGTCGTTCCACTGTATGTGGTCCTGCCCGGGCGCAGTGAGCCGGGTCTGTCTGCTCCACTGAGGCTGTGCAGCCAAGCATTCAATCATCTGATCCACCTCCCTTCCCCTCTTTACTCCCTCAGCTGCAGATCAAACACACTGTCACCGAGGCTGAGATCCAGAAGCTCAAAAACAAGGTAAGGGTCTTCATTGTAATCTCTCTCTCTCTCTCTCTCTCTCTCTCTCTCTCTCCATTTTGAACTGAAAAGCACCTGCACATAGAGGTGTGAAAGTACAGACATAGCATCAGAAAGATGGAAGTCAGGAAGGTTTGAGAATAGAATGAAGTGAATACTTGTAGGTATTGTGAATATTTTATAGTTATATCTGCCATAGCTACAGTATTTATATTCAGTGATGTTGCGTGTATATTTCAGCAGCGATCTTCGCTGCACTGCAGAGTTTCCTCCTCCCTTGTAGTTGCGCGTCACAGGTGTCTCTTCTTGAGCGTGTCTCTGGTGAAGTGAATATGCCATGCTGGTCTGCACAGGAGAGAGAGAGAGAGAGCAGTTGAGAGTTTCTCTGCATTGCTAATAGGGCTTAGACAACCTGCAGTGGGTGATGTCGACACTAGTCAGTAGATACTGAATGTAGAAAATCAATAAGAAGTTTAAAGATAAGCTTATGGCGCGATACTGTAGTGAAATAAGAAAGTGCAAGCCCGTATGGAGGTTTAACTGTACCAGTAAACAGTCGAAGAAGGGTTTATGATTGTATGGTATTGAGGGAGTTATTTTGTGTTATGCAGGATGTTTATTGAACTTGCAGTCATAAACGGGGGTTATATCATGGATTTATTAGGTATAGGGAAGTCTCCAATCGTTCAATATTGTTTGGGTTTTACTGTATTTTGTCTTCACTAATTGACTAACCCCCCTCCTCCGTCCCCCCCAGCTCCAGGCAGTAGAGCGGGAGAAGCAGCGCTGGGAGAAGGAGAAGAGCCAGCTGAAGGCGAGCATCGAGGAGAACAAGGAGAGGATGATGAAGCTGGAGAGCTACTGGATCGAGGCCCAGACCCTGTGCCACACGGTCAACGAACACCTGAAGGAGGCCCAGAACCAGTACCAGACCCTGGAGAAGAAGTACAACAAGGCCAAGAAACTCATCAAGGACTTCCAGCTGAAGTGAGTCCAGCCCCCCAGTCCCTGCTTCCATAAACAGTACCGTTTCTTTGTTGTTTTAGACAAATACAAACATCCATTGTTACAATATGCAGTGCTCATTTGCCTATTCAGAAGTACTGTCTGCTGTGTCCTGGTTATAGCGTGTTAGGTATGTCGTCAGCATGGACAGGTGGAGTGGAACTATTTCTGTTCTCTGTGATTTCAAACCCTGAGGTTATTTGGATCTCAAATCCAAATTGAGAGACCACTTCAAAATGTGAATCAGGTTTAGTTAATCGTTTTAGTTAATCCTGTTATTTTCATATGTTTAATTAGCCCTTTCCAATGCCATTGTGGAGGACATCAACTCATAGTGGCTCTCGGTAAGCAGCTCCTCTGAGAGAGCTGAGTAGTATTCCCATGCAGCAGCGCGCCACAGCCTCTCCGAGTGAGCTGATCTCTCTGGTCATTCCCATCACAACCGCTTTGCCCCTCTCTGCTCTCAATGGCTTTAATTGCCCCTGCCCTTGAGGCGAAACTGCAGAAACAAACTCTCCATGTTAATAGAAATGTTAAACAGCCTGGAATAGGCACAGGGAATAGGAAATGTCTCAGGAGCCAATGTCCCTCCTATGTGGATTTCCTGAGTGCGTGTGACCGAGCCTGGGCTTGCCTGGCCCTGATGGAAGAAAAGAGGCAGTGCGCTTTAGATTGTCACTGCTACTTACTTCACTGTGCTCCTCCAGGGGGTATTATCCCCGTACCCATCTCAACACACACATGCACACACACACACACACACACACACACACACACACACACACACACACACACAGACACACACACACACACACACACGCACACGCACACACAGACTGTACACTCCTGTTAAGGTAAACACCTCTACACATCCCACACATTCTTCCTCCCCCCTGTCAGAGGGTCTGTGCTAGAACCCTTCTAACCCTGGTTTCCCTTCTCTCTTCTCTCTGTTGCCACCAGGGAGGTGGAGTTTGTCCAGAAGGAGGATGCAGAGAGGAAGAGGTTGGAGGAGGCAGAGAAGGCCCACCTGGCTGAGATCCAGGGACTGCAAGTCAGGGTAACTGTGCTCTCTCTACTGTGTGTCTGTGTCTCTATCTGTCTGTTTGTCTGTCTGCCTCTTTCTGCTCTCCGCCCTCCTTCACACAACACAGATATGGTTACAGTATGTTTGTAGCTAGTTTACTTGTAGCTCGCAAGACACAAACTGTATAGATTAGACAGTTCCCTGCTGGTCCGTGATGCAACCAGTGGATGGAGCTGTAGAGCCCCCTGCTGCGTCTGCTGAAGTGAGTAACCAACCCCAGCAGTTCAATGGAGAGGAGTGACAGCAGCTTTACTCTGTGTTCAAAGGAGCATGGCCAGTTGTTGCTAGGTGTTTGTGATTACTCTCCTATGGAGAGAAGAGACAGGCTACTGTATTAACCTGACAGTGGTTTGGGGCTGCACTGAAGTCCCTTTTATTATGTGAATCTTGTCATGGGTCACCCTACCCCTGATCTTACTTGAAATGGTTTCCCACAGATTGCAGCCCTGGAGTCGGAGCTGATGCAACTGATGAAACAAAATGGCATCCAGGTGAACAACAACAACAACAGTGCAGAGAAGCTGAATGCCCAACCGAGTCCTGGAAGGGCCGGCCCTGGTAGAGGTGAGTCTTAGCGTGGTTTCCGACCCGATATCACAATAGATACCCCTCACAC
Source organism: Argentina silus (assembly GCF_951799395.1). Taxonomy (NCBI): domain Eukaryota; kingdom Metazoa; phylum Chordata; class Actinopteri; order Argentiniformes; family Argentinidae; genus Argentina; species Argentina silus. The sequence continues at coordinate 5,379,194 of NC_139665.1, forward strand.
CATTACCATAACTCCCTGTTATTACTCCAGACTGTTTAAGCTTCATTTAAACATTATTTCTCTTCAGCTGATTTCTCTTAACCTGCCCTGTGAGCCCAGGGGCCCCTCTTGTGTTGAAGTAGGCCTCTACCTCTCCGGTCCACAGTGGCAGAGAGGATGACTCATACCACACAGAGATGTAATTATCATCATTTGTTAAGGGTGCAGGGAGCCCTTACAGGGGCATATTTGCTCAAGTACAACACTAGGTCGTTTGTTCTCTCTGAATACAGTCTGCCGCTGGTGTTCTGATGGTTGTACTGTATGACTGTAGAAAAACAGGGTGTAACCACTGCATGGGAGTTAGAGGGCAGCGTCACCATGCGCGTGGCTGTTATAATGTGACAGGGGACGCGATATCCTCGACATCGTATCTCTGTCTTTGCTTTTAGTCTCCTTCAGGTCCATCAGGGCGTGTAGGAAGGAGGAGTTAAATTGTCATTAAAACGCTGAGACGCAAACTATAACTCTTCCATCGGCTCAGTACAGTGTTACTGCCGTTGGGACGTTGAAGGGCGTCCAAGGACTGACTTGCTGCATACTGTAAACACAGGCTACAAGACACACACACACACACACACACACACACACACACACACACACACACACAATAAGACCTAGATTGAACCTTGGATTAAAACATTAATGTTGTTTTTGCTCCCCTCTTCAGCAAAATCCTTCCCAACTCATTTTCTTCATTGCGCTGTTCCTACCTCTGAGTGCACTTTCAGCGTTGACCGCTCATTCACATTTGACCCCACTCAACGAAAACAAACCAGATCTGTCTATAGACGTAAACACATCTGTCTGGTTTACTGTCCTTTATAATCTCGGCTCCTCTGACCTTTTCCAATCCCAGTCTATTTTAATGGCTGCTGTGGCCCTGTGGATATGCTGACTCTGAGCACCATAATAGGGTCTGATAGGCGGACAGCCTCCCAATACTGATCCAGATCTGGAGTGACTGAATGAGGGAGTTTATTAGGGAAGATCAGGCCCAGATCGAAGTGGGAGGAAGGGAGAGAGAGAGAGAGAGAGAGGGAGAGAGAGAGAGGGAGAGCGAATAATAACACTTTCTCTCAAAGCCTGGTGAGTCTTCACTCTGCTGCAAGAGGTGTGACCTCTTCAATGACACTTGCTGATGACATTACACGTGTCTTATTTCCAAGTGATTCTCTAATTGAACTGTGTATCATTGTGTAAGTATATTGTCGGTACAGTACAGTATAATCCTCAGTTCTGTAGATTGTTCTCAACATTGAACTGACTTTTTTCCCCACACATTCAATTCACCTGTAGCCCCATGTAATAACAAAACTCATTATTACGACTCATAATTGAAACAGAAAGACTGCCACTTTGTGGATAATTAATAAGTTTAGCATACAGTATACATAGGTAGTTGTAGATGGAGTTGTAGGAGAGTAGATGAATACAGTGTTACCACGATCGCTAAGGGCGCTGCTGTGCTGTGTGTTGTTCCAGAGCTGCGCGAGGCCGTTCCCGACGGCGACAGAGCGGCCAGGGAGGTTGTGAAGGGCCGGCCCCCGAGCAGCCGACAGAGACCTTCCAGAGGACCCCCCAGAGACAGCGTCAGCTCTGCTGAGGGAGAGGTGAGAAACACACACGTTCTCAATGCCTTGGCCAACTGCCCGATGTCACACATTTACCGTAACATCATGTATACAAGAGCAACAGACTTTAATGATGATGTCGTCGCCCTGCTATTATCACACCTCGGGTGATGTGTCGACGGAAATGAATCGGTCGCTTTCACAACTTCCACAGGAATGTTTCCTGAAAGTGAAATACAGTGAGTGTGTGTTTAGCCCTGAACTGTATGTCCCTGCCCGCTCTTACGTAAAGCCTTTATGTAATGTATTAATTGCTGCGTCTGTGCCCAGCGGCACCAATTTAATCCTGAGTGGTATCAAAGCCTACTCTCAGTCTTACCCAGATAATTGCTGGTAAAGTCTCTTTTGGAAAAGTCGCCCTCCCAGTTCTTAGCTGTCCCTTACTCAGCAGTAATGAGGGTGAGAGAGAGGGAGGAGGAGAGAGGAGGAGAGAGGCGAGGGATGGATAGAGAGAAGAGGAGAATGGATTGAGGGGGAGGAAGTAAAAGGTTGAGGGGGAGAGTGAACGAATAGAAGAGAGAGAGAGGGGGGGAGGGGGGGGGGGGTATAGAAGTAGAAACACTGACAGTGTCGTGCAATTAGTGTGTAACCTCTCCTAACCACCCCAGGGTGTGTGAGCAACTCAGGGTGGGCACGTTGGTACTAGAGAACAAGGGAACTGCTCAAGTGCCTCAGGTGGACTCTGAGACTCTGACTTTTATCATCCTTGTTTGAACCTAACAAGTTTACATATCTGTTTCTCTTTATCCCTCTCTCTCCATTTCTCTGCTTCTCTCTCTTGTCCCCCCCCCCTCTCTCCATCCCTCCCCTACCCCCCCCTCCTCCCTCTCTCTCTCTCTCCAGGTGTCAGAAGGCCATGGCAGTCCAGCCCACAACAGTCGTGGGTCAGTACGAGGCAGTGTGCCCAGTGAGGGTGCTGAGGCAGCCAGAGCCCCCAGAGGTCCAGGCAGCATGGAGGGCTCCCCCAGACACACCCAGCTACAGCAGGCTACAGAGCAGGATGGTCAGTACACACCGTTTAGGCTTGAATTGTAACTTGAGATGTACTGTACAGGTACAGTAGGTTTTTAATTGAAATTCTTCCATTGACATCGACCATGATTGACATCATGTCTGAGGTGAAGTGTGCATATCTGAAGGTTAGTTTGAGCGGTCATCGGTCATTATGAGAGTGACCTGAGACTGTGTTTTGTCTGTAGGGTCTCAGTCCCCTGTGGTGTCCAGCCCCTCCCTCAGTCTGGAGGAGAAGACCAGCAAAAGAGTCTTGGACCAAGGGTAAGAGGATGATGATGATGATGGTGATGAGGAGGAGAACGAGAAGGTTGAGGAGGAGGAGGAGAAATGTAGATTTAGAAATGGGAATACTAACAAACAAACTCACTTTTGTCACATTTGCTAATATAACATGAGTTGACACATCTACTGTACAGTATACAGTATGTCCTTTATATGTACTGACAGGTCTTCACCCAGGCGAAGTAAAGGGAAGGACCAAGATCTGAGAATCTCACCTGGGAACAGGTATGCCCGTCTGTGCTTCGTCTGTGTGTCATTGATTATCGCACTCGGTGTCTCGACCGGCTGAGATCACAGCGAGGACGGCTGTAAGAGTAGGATATTTCCCAGCTGTCCCAGCTCACTGCACTGTGTCTGCTCAGCTGAATTCACACTGTGACTTTCACTCTGAGCGAGGAGAACTGCCTGGCAGCAGCTGCAGGGCAGACAGAGGCACAGCTGATACTGTACCACACAGGGGTCACTGCACAGTGCACATCCCTCTTGTACACTACCGCTAGAAAGGGTCTTTTTTATGGTAGGTGGGGGATGGAGGAGTGAAGGGATGTTGGCTTGTGTGCGCGTGTGTTGAGGGGGCCGACAAGACAAGGGTGTACTGTCAAACAGGACATTTACTAGGAAAAATCAGAGGAGAATAGGACACATGTTACAATAAAACAATACATGTTCTGTACTTTTTTGCACACAAGGCTTCTGTTGCTTAGGTCGGCTTCCAGCACGCTGACAAAGGCTTGCTTGCAGCTCAGGGAGGAGGTAGCCAATGAGCAAGTTGCAGTTTAGATGCCAAGTGGTCGACAGTGGTAATCATTCATGGTTATTTAGTGACATTTTCAAGAGGAAAAAGCTCCATGTTGGACCTTGAACATTAATTTAACTTCCAATACTGCCTGGGACAGGTGCACTCAGAGTCTCCTAGCAGCATCCCAGCTATCTCCCTCCAGATCCCCAGAGTCATTCCCTATTGTAATTCAGACAGCGTGTTAGGACTGACATGTTTACTCCAATAACCAGTTCCCCTTGTCTCACCAGTTCTACAGAGCCCTCTGCAGAGAACAGCCCAGAGAAAGTGAAGGGCAAGGTAAGGTTGAATCATGAATAGGTCTTGACAGTGTTCGCCTGAATGTATTATCATAGAGTCTCTGATCTGTTCCTGTATTATTATTTTGTTTGTTCACATTACATCATTAGTTTAACTTCTGTTTTGATGCATTTCTGTTTAACAGAAATGGCCACATTTCTTCTCCTATTCATATTACTTGGTATTGTATTGCTTTTTGTTTGCCCCAATTACTGTATACTTTACCCAATCATATGAAATGCAAATGATTATGTAGGAGGGATATGATAAGGTAATTGCATGGATTATAATGTAGTGTACAGTACAGCACTACATAATGAATCAAATTTCCTTAATTCATGCACATATGGTGGCATATAGGATACAAGTTAACACAAGCAAAATGCAATGTCTAGTAATTCAACGTTTCTTTACATAGGATGTGAGTCAATCAATATACTATCTTGGCTTCCTCTTTCCGATTAAATAATTAGTTTGAGAGGTTGGGTTTTAAGTTGCATATAACAATATTGTTCTCTCCATCAAATCCAAAATATGGTTTCAGACTCTTTAAGACTGATCATGTTGATTTGTTCTTGATTTTGTATTTGTTTTTACTAGTTACTGGAGATATTCTCCAACCATAGGAATTTTATTAAACATATACCCTGCATAAGTAATGGGACAGTAAAGCATTTTTTTTAAATAAAAGCTGAGAATCTCCACGTTAACCTTTTATAGTAAATGCTTCACAGTCCCATGACTTATACAGAACACTGTAGTTTCAAAATCATTTAATATTCTCCAATCTGTCCCACATAGCATCTAATCATCCTATCTTGCTAACAGTACATCTTACAGTACATAACCTAAGACTAGGTTAATGTTCAAATGTTCAATCTCTCCTCTCTAAAAGCTCAATGAAATAGTATCACTCTAGATTGTGTGCTTCTTACCTCCAGAATCAGGAAGAGAAGTGCAGCAGGAGACCGGCTGGGTGGGCAGCTCTGGCCCAAGGCTAGGGTATCAAGACAGGCTCATATTCAAATCCTCAATCCATCAAAAGGAGTCTTATATTTGTGCTGATGTAAACATGAGGCCAGCACACCGTTGCGCTGACACCCTGTTTTTGGAGCAGCCTTCTCTCTTGTTTACTAAAGGAAAAGTCACATGGGACATAGTCAGTCTGGCAGACTAAGCTACAGCCATTCAGATGGCCCAAGTCTGCCAGACAGGGTATTGTCATTATCACTGGTGATGGGGAGAATTACTCCATGCATAAACACTTAGAGATTAACACAGACAAATGGATCACACACACACACACACACACACGCACCATTTTTCACAGATTCTGGAGATCGGCCCACGCTAGCAGATAGCTATGACTCAGCTCTGCTGCAGCTCCTCAGAATAACACAGCAAACCCCAGACATACCCGACATACCCGACATACACAACATACACAACATACACAACATACACAACATACCCGACACACACAACATACACAACATACCCGACATACACAACATACCCGACACACACAACATACACAACATACCCGACATACACAACATACACAACATACCCGACACACACAACATACACAACATACACAACATACCCGACACACACAACATACACAACATACACAACATACACAACATACCCGACATACACAACATACACAACATACACGACACACACAACAGTCTACTAAAAACATCTGGAATCATTTACTTTTACTTTTACATAAATAACTTGCATCTCTTAAATTGTTCATAATCCAATACAATGTTGTCGTTGTTGTTGTTGTTTCAGCAATGGCATAAACAGTTGTTTTCAATGAATACATCGTTCATGAAAAATAAGTTGCTCTCAATAATCGAGTTCATACCCAAATGAAGTCATGGTAAATACAGTAGCTTATTATCTGCAGACTAACAGGCATGTATCTGGTGATCTCCCCAGGGCCCTGCAGCGAACGATGATCTGAGTGCCAGCAGCACCAGTTCAGTGGAGGTCAGCGGCCTACTCACCGAACCCAAGACCCCTGGCCGCTTACACGCCCTGGTGCTGTCATCAGACGAGGTGAGAGACAGGGACTTGGCCTCACATCACATATCCCTCCGCCACGAGCCCTACACATATCCCTCCACCACGAGCCCTACACATATCCCTCCACCGCGAGCCCTACTTCCTCTACTCCTCTCTTCCTTATGAAGTTCCTTGTGTACTGTCGTTTCCATGACGACCTATGCAGTTCCCTGTATTCTACTCACTCACGCAGATGAGTGAGTAGTATGCCTGCCTATTGGTCTAGTCGGATCTGAAAACCAGCCCTTTATAACTAACTTTGATGTTGTTCCTGTATGTAGACCTGTCAGCCATTTTGGATCTTCCATGTACGTGTACCCTGTAGGGTTGTAAAGGGCGCCATTTTGTGCCCTGTCCCTCCTGTGTTTTTGTACTAACAAACTGACTTCTCCTGTTGTCCTCTGTGCTGCCATGGTCAGAGCCTGGATATGATAGATGATGAGGTGAGACAAAGCTTATTAAAAAGCCTGTGGAAGTATGTTGTTTACATCATGCATGTGCTCCATACTTCTATACCACTGATGCAGTATTTCATAGATGGTCCAAAATGTTTATTGCAGTGCATGTTTCGAACATTGCGAACATTGATCCTCAGCAAGCAGCAATAAATACAATTGAATTACTTATCACTTCACTGTGTGTGTGTGTGTGTGTGTGTGTGTGTGTGTGTGTGTGTGTGTGTGTGTGTGTGTGTGTGTGTGTGTGTGTGCGTGCGTGCGTGCGTGCTTCTGTGTGTGTGTGTGTGTGTGTGTGTGCGTGTGCGTGCGTGCGTGTGTGTGCGTGCTTCTGTGTGTGTGTGTGCGTGTGCGTGTGTGTGTGTGTAGATACTAGATGAGGGCCAGTGCCCTAAGCAGCACCAGTGGCAGAACCGCAGTGTGATGGAGTGGACCCCTCAGCAGGTGTCCAGGTGGCTCATGGGCCTCAACCTGGAGCAGTACATCCCAGAATTCATTGCCAAAAACATGGATGGAGAGCAGCTGCTGCAGCTGGACAGCACTGAGCTCAAGGTGACTGAAGCTTTGTCACGTTCAGCTGTGTTTATTCATCAGTAGTTATCCATCACCATGTCTGTGACCGTGCAAATTCAGCTGTGTTAGTAATAAAGAATGACCTACTGTATTGTATGTTATTTATCATTTAATCCTTAAGGAGGTCCTTGTTCACACATTCACATTGTGTCTAGGTTGTTTAGTGCAATTCCCCCAGGCTACCGATAAACTGACCTTTTCATAGAATTGATTGAATACATTGAATACATTTCACTGAAGCACTGGGTCAAAGCGATTAATTGAAAAACAAACAGTTTGAAAGCAAACAGCGTGGTATTCATAGTGTGTGTGTGTGTGTGTGTGTGTGTGTGTGTGTGTGTCTCGCAGGCCCTGGGTGTGGTCTCCTCCCAGGACCGCGCCCTGATCAAGAAGAAGGTGAAGGACCTCAAGGTTCTGATGGAGAGGGCCAGGAGGAACAGGGAGAAACTGGAGAAGCAACGTGAGAAGCTGCAGAAGAAAGAGCTAGAACAACTACAGAAACAGGCCCGCAAATCCAGCAAGGGCTCTTCCGAGGCAGTAGAGGGCGCCGCAGAGTGAACATAGGCTTTACAACCACCTCCCCCATTTTGTCCCACCACCAAGTAGCATCTCCAGGGACAGAACACTAAGCAGGACTTCTGCCTGTTGAGTCCAAACAGCTCAGTTGTAGAGTCCATTGCCCAACTACTGGAAGCTGTTGGAGGCTGTTGAGTTACTGTACCATGGAGTGATACCAAAATGAGCGAATAGTTGGATAGATAGATGCTGCCCCACACCTCATTGTACATCCTTGTAGTGTTTTGGTACCTTTTTTGAAACCTGCTCGATTTGCTTTATTTATTTTTTTGCTGTTTTTGCTGTAAATTCAGGTTTATTTATTCATATTCAGAATACCTTTTTTTAATCAACCTCATCTCAAGACAGAAATCCCAAACATATCAGCCTCAGACCTGTCCGTGTTACCGATCTTTATATGATGTGTATATCAAGCACCTTTAGACATAACGACAATGTACTTATATGATCATATATATATAGATATAAATATGTCTAATGTGCCATTTTTGATATAATGGAAGTGCAGAAAATGCTATACCTTGTGCAGATAGATGGATTTACGGAATATCTTCATAGCTTTGGTGAAGCACATAAGGCCTGTGTGATGGATGGTGCAGCAATTTCCAGACTTCACCGCTAGAGGTCGCCCTGCTGCTTACTTCCACTTCTGCAGAATGACAACAACACTGAAGCTTCAGGATCCCACATTCTTACTGAGTTCCTACTGAGATAAAAAAAATAAGTTTAAAAAAAACCCATCTTACTGGGACAACACTGGAAGTCAAAAATACTGGAAATTGAACTACTGTAATGACCTAATTCAACTCTTTCCAGGATACCTGCCTCTTTACCCTATTCAAGCACTTCCCAAAATATGAATGATTATGGACTTATTGAGTGGGACTGATTCTGCTCAGGGGGGGGACTGTGCATATGATGTGAACATTTTCATGAATTTCTAACATACCAAACCAAGCCCCAAAAACAGGACGATGACATGAACGTCCTGCAAATGCGTCTGTTGCTTCAGCTTCTCCTCTGCCTGTAACCTGCTTTTGACCTCTTTTTGTATTCTCTCTATAACTAAGTAATACCCCGCTGCCTTTAGAATTCTAGAGTAGAACTCTGTCCGCTTCTCTTTGATTGTTGGAATCCAGTGACAGATCATTTTTAGTTAGTCCACGATTCATTTTCTTTTCTATCAGAAGTCCCGGCAAACTATTGTGTGACCACGCCCGTGCTATTGTTCCCCTGTGATTTGATTGAGCTCCTATTGCTATGACCTGTGCAGATGATTCAGTTTGAATCCTCGTCCTTCTGACCTGATGATGTGAGTTTAACTCTCTTTGGTCATGATTTCCAGAGGCCAGATACTGTCTCACCGTCTCAGCCCCTGGCTTTGCCACAGTACAGTACCATGACCTGAACACTGCAGATAATGGAGATTACAAGAGTTGCACTATTGTAGATACATACAATACAGTCCTAACAGATTGGATATTATCTTAGATCTTACTTTGACAGTTGCTGTAATGATGATGATTAATGCAACATGTCTTATGAATATATTTTAAGCTCGCTTGAGTTATATGAGAAAAAAACAAACAATTGTTTCCATTCTCTCTTACCCAGGAATCATTTCATTTGGTCTTGTTTACATACAGTGTATAGCCACTCAAATGTCTCCATAAACATGTTGCTGATTATGTACAGTAACATTTAAGGCAGCTTTGGGCAATTCCCATGTGTCCTAGAGAGCAGTGTTTCTCGACCCCAGTCCCCGGCTGACTGGATCCTCAAAGGGTTAGCTGACAGATATAGTCACTTCTATAGCTTTGTAGTCTATTGCTTAACGGTCCTGATGACAAAACAAAGTTTGATAAACACTGTCCTATAGGTGCTAGATGAAGGCAAGTACCTGGTGTATTGGTGGATTTGATGAGAGAATGAACTGTGTGTGTAAAATGTGAACTACAGTATGGTGGATACCTCCAAGCATTGCCACAAAGATCATACCGGTATTAATGTTTTTATGATATTATTTATTGTTTTTATGTTAAACAAAGCATCTTGACTATTGTTTATAATAACTTATGCAATATTAGAGTAACACATAATTATAATTTATCCAGAATTGTATGATTACCTTTATTGCCAAAAAAGTTAAATGTTCATAAAGTGATGTAAAATGAAAAAATCATGATAATCAAATCTAGTGATTACCAATGATTTAAAGTTTGTAACGTTAACACATTTTGAATTGCATAACCTGAAGGAAAAAAATCCCCCTCCCTTCCATCGTGATTATGGTTGCAGCGTCCTCTCAAGCTACTCCAGTGCTACTCCAAGAATATAACTCTCATACGTACTATACTCTCATCAAACCTTTTGTAACATTGCCACCCCTCTGTGGATATCCCCGAAACTCACCTAGTCTATCATTGGACAGCACTCAATGACTTTTGTATGTACAGTATAAAGCTGAGAGCAATATGCTGTGTTAACCCTGAAGAAGCCTTGTTTTCTATTGTGTCAGTGTGCTGTGTACAGTTTGTGAGGGCTAGGGGGGGGTGGGGGAGTCTGTCCATGCAAATGTTTGAGAGCGAGAGATAATCACAAGACGATGCTTGGCTGCGTTCACTAAAAAGCTGCACTTCTCTCTTCTTTTTTGGTCATTTCCTTGCTTCTTTTTTTTTGCATTCTTGAAAAGTTGAAAGGGCAGCTATCTGTCACACTGAATAAAATGTAACAGAGCCACTGTCATTGTTTTGTTTCCCCTTTTTCTTCTTTTTACTGTGTTGCACAACACGGTTTGACCCTGTCATTCATTTGAGACCATTGAGATGTTGGAACAGTGGTGAGACCCTTTGCAAAAAGTATACACAGGAGAGCTTTTTAATGTGTATTTTCTCATGTCACCACCTGCATTGATAGCCCCATGAGACTCCTCTCAAGATTCCTACAGTATTGTATATGTAGCTGATAAATGTTAACTGAACCGGCTACAGTGCCTGCTCTCAAATAGCTTACACTCTCTCAGGACTCTCTCTCTAAGTTTCTCACTTCCCAGGTTATGAACTTCAGGCCCCACAGTTGACATTGTTAATGTGGTAAATTCCATAACTAGGTAGGTGTTTTTTGTATTATGGAAGTAAAATTTGAGAGTGGTTACATTTCTACAGTCCCTACATGTACCAACGAACTGACAGGGTGACTGCTTTGTTGTTGTTTGAATCCCAGATTGCCCCTCTGCTCCTTTTAAGTATTTTAAATTGACTGCCTTCTTCTGTCACCCTGTAAACAGTGTTTGTCCAGTTTATTAATTCAACACACGGTTAGTCGGTTCGATTGAATAGTGCTTTAGGAGTGCATGGGAATGAATAAACATGAAACTGATTGATTTGCAACATTTATATAGAACACAATATAAGCTACACTGCAGACAGTCAATGCTACGTGATCAATTTCAAGTCACGTCTACAGATCTTTGAAGAATAATCCCCGCTTGGCCCTTCTTGTCTCCACATGGAGCTAAATTTAGATGATGTCACTGCGTACTGTAGATTGCTTGAACTCCATTCATTGCTGCTAGTTGTTGTTGTGACTTAATGTGACTTTGGGCATATCCCACATAACACCACTCTGTCCGTGTGTGGGCTGTGGAGGTAAACATTAGCCTGCCTATCCGCTGCCTGCCTCCATCCCAACTGAGTCTCTCTCTTGCCCTCTTTCCTATTTATAGCTTGTCTAATGTCACGCCAGAGTGATTGTATTTCACTCCCCACTTCACCCCTCCCCCCCCCGTCATTTCCTCCCTCTTCCTCTCCCGATCTCTTCAGTGTTGTGGGGGGTACACTACAGTAGATCCCCTTAGGGAGGGTATGTCTGAAAACCTACTAGTCACCCTTTTCCACTTAGTCACGTGATTTCTCCATGCTTTGGTGACAACATTGGTGCCAGGGGGCGATGGAGGTGTTAACCTCCAGACAGAAGACTGCCAAGCAGCTGAAGGCTCGCTTCCTGGAGGCCCTGCGGAACAACGACTCCCAGGAGGTGCTGGAGATCCTGCGCACCACCAACATAGACATAGACACTGTGCTTGAGGTAGAGGACAAGAGTATGATCCTGGCTTCATACAAGCAAGGTAGGAATATGCACAAACAAAGGTAGGGATATGCTGCACGGTATAAAGGACATACTAGGCATATGGACACCCACGGTTAGAGGATGATTTGTATTGTTTATTAGCAAGGTGAAGGTGAACAGTGGTATCACAACTTAACAGGATAAGTGGGCCACATGAGTTAGGGGTATGACACAACACAAAATGCAGAAGTTTTAACATTGCCGTTGGCGGGATACTCAATTCTCAGTGGTGCTTACAACACAGGACGAGGTGTACTGTAGGATACCAGCCAATGGGTGGTGCCAGATTTCCATGAGAAGAACTTCCCTGAGTGAGAAGGTTTTTATGGTCAAGTATGACCTGGTGGGAGATTATGGATATGGACATAAATAAATGTATGAACTTGCTGTATGAACTCCCACTATTTATCATTTATACTGCACACACCATACGAGGGGCATGGTATGCTGCAGCTACCTCACAGCCTAACTGAGGTTACCAAAAATAATCAGCTCCACCTAACCTCGGAACCTCATCAGTAAGACTGAGCTCCACTTGGGGGAATATAGATCACACATACAAAATGTTTCTTTTATATCAGGTTACTGGTTGCCAAGCCACAAGCTGGAGTCGTCATGGGCAATGGGCCTCCACGTGTGTGTGATGTACAACTCCCTGGAGACTGCCCTGGTGCTGCTTCAGAAGGGGGCGGCGGTCAACAGGAAGCCCAATGGGAAGACGCCGCTGCACGTGGCATGCGAGGTCTCCAATGGAGACTGCATGGCCCTGTTGCTGGCCCACGGGGCGAGGGTCAACAGTCTGTCGCTGAGCGGGCACACGCCACTGCACTACTGCATCACCAAGGAGTCTGTTGACTGCGCCAAGCAGCTCCTCCTCACAGGTGGGGATGGATGGAGGTTCAAATCAGTCAAGTCAACACAAAACTGACATTGAGTGCAGGTTAAATCAAGCTGAGAAGTCTTGAGGTTGTCAAGTCATTGATGGGTCAGGAGAGAGAACACAAGATGTCCACATTTTCACCTCTTGGTTTTAGAATAAGGAAATACTGCAGTTCAATACCACAATGACATAATACTGATAGAAAACCTTCTCACTCCAGGGGGAAAGGTGAACATGCCCAGTCAGGACAACGTTGAGGACACGCCCTTGCATACGGCAGCCCGCTTCGGCATCCCGGAGCTGGTGGCGCTGTACCTCACTCACGGGGCACAGGTGGACGCGGTGAACCGCCACCTTGAGACGCCCCTGATCACGGCAGTCTTCTGGGCCCTGGACACCCGTGAGCAGATCTACAGTGAGGACCACCACCTGGTCTGTCGCATCCTGCTGGACCACCACGCAGGTTTGAGCTACTGTAGGGCTCGGTGATGTGGTTCACCCTGTCAGATACGTTCTGATCACGGCCCATGTCACTAGACAAGGTTGTAGCTTATTGTCAACTTTATATATCATACATGAAAACATCAGTGTTGGCACCATTACTCTGCAGATGATTGTAGTAAGTAGTAATGAAGTAATGAATTGCATTGTTATAGGTAATGGATTGCAGTTGTATAGATATCCTTTACAGGGCTTTACATGACATCCTAAGGAAGACACCTCATACACAAACATCTCAGTTGAAAGCCTTTATTATAGACCCCAACCTGCAGGAGGAGGATCATAAGACGGCCCTTCACAAGGCTTCCTGGAACTGTGACCACGTCCTGATGCAGATGCTGCTTGAGGCAGGGGCCAAGCCCCTGCTCATGGATATCAACGGCTGTGCCCCTATCCAGTATGTCCTAAAGGTCACAGACGTCAGGCCCATGGCCATCCCTGAGCTTTGCTACCAGCTGCTGCTCAACTTTGGTGCTTCGCGGATATACCCGCCTCAGTTCCACAAGGTAGGTGAGGGGCTGATGAACCCTTAGCAGTGTTAGCTAATGGGTAACCTTGGTTCTGATTATCCATTGAGGAGTCGTGTTACGTACGACGGCTGACCTTAGTAGCCCTCCTTGGTTCTGTTAGCTTGTTGTGTTGTGCTCTGCAGGTGTTACAGGCCTGTCATGAGTGTCCCAGAGCAGTAGAAGTAATGGTGAACTCATACGAACGCATCAAACCCACTAAGAAGTGGAGGATGTCCATTCCTGATTCCTCCTACAGGGTAACCCAGCTGCATACTGGAAAACAAGTAGACACCATGTTTGACAATGCAGTAAAAAATTGTAATACGTGTACATTTCAATGTTTGCCGGTACTGTGCTCATTGCATTCACTCACTGTAGAACAAACCTTTTGATGGACGGGTTTTAAAATGATGTCCCCAAAGTGGATTCTGGAAGTTTGACGGTTATGTACTGTAGGCCCACAGACTCACCAGTAACCTTTGATTTGTTTATTTCCTAGCAACATGAGGAATTCTACGATTCCCTCTTCGCTGTCTGCAGCAACGCTCCACGCACTCTGCTGCACCTGGCCAGGTGTGCTGTCCGGAGCAAGATGTCAGACCACTGCCACACTGGCATCAGACAACTCCCCCTGCCTCCCTCCATCAAGGAATACCTGCTGCTGAAACCAGAGGGGATCCTCTACTGAAGGAGGTTAAATCTTCATTGATTTTGTCTTCATTGTTTCACTGAATGTATCCAGCCGCCACGTGGATACTGTATATCTGCAGAGGAAGACTGTGCAAAGAGATACTGTACCTGCTGGTGTCTATTTTCAGAGATATGAAATCCTACTGGCAGTGGAACATGACAGAACCATTTACTGAAGCTACGTAGGAATCCTTAGGAATGACAAAATGGAACTAATGGAACTGTGTTTTCAGTCAAAGAACGACAGAAACAATAGGAAGAATTACAGCACACTAAAGGAACACCACATTTCTGGGAATCTCTGGCTATCCTTTGATAACCCAGTCTAGCAGTTTAAGCTCCCTGTAGCCGGCTTTCCACAGCGGGCCTTACAACATGCGTGCCAGTGTGTGTCAAGGCCAATAACTTTTCCACAGTCACTCCTGGGCTTCAAACATGGCACACTCCAGGCCTATTCGAGGGCTAGGTATTCTTATCATCCAAACGCTTTATCATCCAAATGCACAATCCAAGTTAGCTCACTGTAACTACACAATCTAATGGATTTGAATATCGCTTTTTACAAATACAACCGTCATAAAAAGTTACCAGAACTTGATGTGTTGCTTGTGTCTCCATAGTTCAAACTGTAGAATGTAAACAAACTGGAGGTCATATGAGGCGGGACTAGAAAGCCCAACTGTGGAAATTCAAATGGATTTGAGACAAATGGCCTTGACATGCACAGCGGCACCGCTGTGAAAAAGCAGCTGCTTGGACACTGCGTCAATTACAGTAATTCAGCATCTCGCTGAGTTAAGTCTTTTGTCTATTGTGATGAAAAATAAGAAGGACATTTGTCTGCCTGATCCCACATCATGGATTAACGGGTTTCTAAGTCTGACAGCTGAGACTTGAGGTGTTTGAGTTTCGTTCCCAGACACTTCTGCCCAAATGAGCAAAAGGTCTGGTGCACCAACGCGTCAAACTTGGCCTTTGTTAAGCCAATAGAAGGAGTGTAGAAACTTTGCATCAATCATCTCCCACAGAACTTCCCCCCGGTGCTTGCACACCACACGTTTCTGATTCAAGATTCAAGATTCAAGATTCTTTATTTGTCACGTGCATACAAGTGTACAGTGAAATGCAAAAGTGACGGTGCCACAGAGTAGTGCAACAATAAGTTTTAAAATAGAATAAAATAAAATAAAATAGAAGTACTAAAAAATATAAACAGTATGAACAGTATAAACAGTACACTTCTCATGGTGGAGGTGGTGTAATGGTGTGGGGAATGTTTTCTTGGCACACTTTGGGCCTGTTAATACCAATCAATCATCGCTTGAATGCCACAGCCTATTTGAGTATTGTTGCTGACCATGTGCATCCCTTCATGGTCACAATTTACCCATCTTCTAATGGCTACTTCCAGCATGATAATGCACCATGTCACAAAGCAAAAGTCGTCTCAAACTGGTTTCATGAACATGACAATGAGTTCAGTGTTCTTCAGTGGCCTTCCCAGCCACCGGATCTGAATCCAATAGAACACCTTTGGGATGTGGTAGAACGGGAGATTCACAGCTTGAAAGTGACCCTGAAAAATCTGCAGGAATTGCGTGATGCAATCATGACATCATGGACCAGAATCTCATAGGAATGTTTCCAACATCTTCTGAAAGCAATGTCACGAAGAATTGATGCTGTTTTGAGAGCAAAGGGAGAGACCCTACCCATTATTAGTATAGTGTTGCTAATAAAGTGCTCGGTGAGTGTATATGCAATCTGTGCAATAGTTTGGGGATGAGGTTAGAGACAGACACACTGTGCTGGATCTCCTGGACTTTGAACTCACCTGTTGTGTGGGTCTGGGACTCACTGCAGCTCACTAGCTGATGTCAGGATGATGTATGTCTCTCTCTCTCTCTCTCTCTCTCTCTCTCTCTCTCTCTCTCTCTCTCTCTCTCTCTCTCTCTCTCTCTCTCTTTCCCCTCCCCCCTCCCTCCCAGAAAACTGTGTGTAGCAACAGCGTGACTCACCACTGCAGAGTTTCTCTCTCCATGACATAAGAGGAGAGAACTTCACCTGGCAACCGTGAGCAGCTCACACTCCATCCACAGAACAAACACTTGGCTAGTCACTTGACAAAAGTGTTATATTTGCAATTCACTTCCAGTTCACTTGGAATATATACAGTGCCTTCGGGGAAATATTCAGACCCCTTCAACTTTTCCCACATTTTGTTGTGTTATAGACTCAATTTAAAATGGATTAAATTAAAAGAATTTGCCATCAATCCACACACAATACCCCAGAATGACAAAGTGAAAACACATTTTTTGAAATTTCAGTAAATTTATTAAAATTGAAATACATAAATACCTCATGTACATAAGTATTCAGACCCTTTGCTATGACACTCTTAAAATGCAAAAATGTCATCAACAAATCACTCCATAAGTTGAATTAAGTCCATCTTAAAGCAAAGATCATGTAATTATGGAATTAATATCTTAGTTTTTATAGGGTCTCTGATTTGCATAATGTCTGAATACTTATATACATGAGGTATTTCTGTATTTCAATTTTAATAAATTAATCCTAACCCTAACCCCACTACAGTATCTACAAAGATAATTGAGTTCAATAAAGTACATATTGAACTACAATGAACTACTCTCCCCTCGTGTTCATTCTCTCCAAGTAATTTAAGAACGTGAAGTGCCTCACAGCATCACTCATCCTCACTTACAACTGAGATTCTTACATCCCCTTGAAGACTAAGATGGGGCTTTTGTATTGTGTAGTGAATATGACCTGTGCCATAATCAACACTCACTACCCAAATGCCTCTATAATGGTGTGAGTGTCTGGGTCTATTTCAATCAAGGTGATGTGGTGGGTTAATACCAGGGAGCACCGAGAGAGCACTTCAGAGACCTGGGCTGAATGGAGAGAGATGTCTGAGCTATTAATCTCTTTGTTGGAGGAGCCACCAGAGTGCATCTCAGAGGGAAAGATGAATTGGCAGCATCGCATTCTGAAATGCAGAGGTTAAGGGTTCTTTACTTAACGTAATGAGGACTGAATACAATGGGAATGGAGATCACTCCCCCACTCACTCTTTCTCCATCTCTACTCAAAACCAGGTGCCAGATCATATGAACAGATGAATAGCGAATAGAGAGTTGAACGTTTTTTTTTAATTTTTTAAATTAAATTATATATATAAATGAATTTAAATTATAAGATAAATTATTTGATAGGTTTGTTAGGATGTTTTCTAAGTGTGTGTGTGTGTGTGTGTGTGTGTGTGTGTGTGTGTGTGTGTGTGTGTGTGTGTGTGTGTGTGTGTGTGTGTGTGTGTGTGTGTACAGTAGCAACTTTCATTTTCTTGGTCAAATACCTCAACCTAGATGGCCGAGACAACTACTGTATGTCAATGTGAACTGAAAATAGAGCTGATGAATTGATTATTTAAGTCATATTGTGGAAACACTTTACAAATACACGTATAAATCTTTTATATGTCGTATCATCATCTCATGTGTATAATAAATCATCCTGACATTGATACTGACATTGTGAGGGGGGTCATGCATGCTCATGACAAATCTTACAATCCATTATGACTGCACTTGCAGTTGTATAGTGTTTCCCGTTTCTGATGTTGCTGTGTTTTTCAATGACCGCTTGTGTAAGAGTAGACTCAGCACTTATTTGTGACACTGGGTGACCTTAGAGTTTCTCTGGAGTGGGCAGGACACCAGACTTCCCCCCCTTCTATTTGCAGCATGGGCATTTGACAAACCTCTCCCAGACGGCCAAAGCTCGACTCAAACCAAAGGGCCAAACCTCTAACTAAACACAAGTTGATGGTAGCTGGAGTAAGTTGCCCCTAATCATTGACATTTGTTTGATCCTAGATCTGTGGTTATAAGCAACTTCATCCTCATGCATGCTAGGCTGTAGTTGTTCTAACACTATTATATCTATCTTACAGCACTTTAAGTTAAAGTTGACGTCGTTGTGAAGGTTTAATTTCAGGGTGGTTGCATTGTAATTGTCCTGTTGTGTGTGAGTTGGGAGGAGTGTCTGTTATAACTGCCCCCTCCCCCGCCCCTTTGGTGTCATCTGGAAGTAATGATTCTCCCGGGCGGCCAGCCCACATTTCCACTTGTTATCAGGCCCCGAAGGCAAAACTGAACAAGAGAACAATAACCATCAACAAATAACCCCTAAGCAGAGTCTCCTATAGAGCCAGAGACTGGGTGGTATTCCATACTCCCCCTAAACATCATCACTGACGCCTGTGTGTGTGTGTGTGTGTGTGTGTGTGTGTGTGTGTGTGTGTGTGTGTGTGTGTGTGTGTGTGAGAGAGAGAGTTTGAGATTAAATTCTCCCTCTCAGCAACTACCGTTCACATCTGTGTGTATGAGAGTTTGAAATTCTATCACCCCCCCCCCCCTTGAACAACAAGGTCAGTCACCGATGTAGCCCCTGTGTTGTGGCTACACAGAGGTTTAAGAAGGGGGGCATTGTGTAAGTGAGGGGGTCAGACGTCTCGCTGTCAGCCCTAAAGTAGAGCAGTGTTTTCTGAGGAGAGTTCAGGTGTCAGACGGAGGTGCTGGGATCGTGAGGAGCAGCGTTCTGAAGCCCATCAGACATGTTAGAGAAAAGCAGAACAGTGTGTTCTCAGCGCTTGGCAGCTGTCCAGGAATAGGCATGGGCACGAGTCCAGAGAAACCTCGCTCTGTTTCTGAAAACAGGCACTGGAGGGAGGGGGGGAGGGAGGGGGGACAGGGTCAAAGTCAGAGAGCAGAAGTTACCATTAGAAGACCAGCTAAACACACGGCTTGGAAAGTTTTTTACTGTCTTGAATATGTATGATGTAAAAATGATTCCATATTGTAATATAATGATCCGGTCATGCTGATTGAGAACTAAAACATATAGACTTAAAGAATAAATGCTTAACAAAAAAATCTAGAGTCAATCATCACTGTATTGTTGTAGTGTGTTCTGTACTATTGCCCACCTGAGACATCATATGCAGTCAGTCTAGTTATTCAAATGAAAACACAGAGAGACACACCAGGCACATTTCTGATTTATTTTATTGTAGGTTTTGAAGATAACCAATCTTAAAATGTGGTAGAAGACCTGGGGCTAATACAGCACGTCAAATTCTGGAACTGCATTCAATTTAGTTGGAAGGAACAAGCTAGTCCCCAATGTACAAACTACAGTAAATCAAGTATCCCCCAAATACTTTCAAGTATTTGACATACTGAATGTATTTGACCCAAGTCTACTAGAGATACACAACAGTGTAGCATACTGTAGCAAAGCATTAGACACATATACAATACAAGCTGTGATCCTGTCACCTGAGCAGCTAGTTATTTATTTTTTTACTTCACATTAGTTATTGCCATATCAACTGATTGAAATGTAAGCAAAGGGTGTTTGTGTATATGAACACACGAGCAGTGGGCATTAGCTATGCTAGAGGATGTCGGCTTGGCTTGGTCAGGGAACACAGAGAGAAGGTACTTGAGATCAAGTTCCCCACTGTTCGTGTTACAAAAGGGGTTAACATGTGAACATGCTATAGGTTTGTCAAACAGCTGTGCAGTGGTGGGAGTTGAGAGTTTCTATATGTACAGCACAGGTCCCTTAACTGGTTCTGGTTTAGTATGTAACACTTGGCCTTGAACATTTGAGTTCAAAAACAACAACGACAGAGGGGCATAACAGCCATGAGGCCAAGCACAGTTCAATCCTCAGTTCATCCTTGTAAAACAATTAACAAATCAATAAAAAAAACTAAGTGGTGTTACTACTCTAGATATAGATATGATGACCATGAGGGTCATTCTTTTCAGATCGGAGCACATGCAAAGGCAGCTAAACAGGAGCAGGCACGTCCTTGTTTGGCATCGGCGTTGTAGGAACATCAGGCAGAGAGAAAACGACTTTAGCTAAACATTAATAAAACCTGTTATTATCTGTGGTAATATCTTACAATTCATACAGACTGAAATCCTGACTTGAGATGGGTGCCAATAACCTGAACATACATCAATGTCAGTGGGTGATATAGAGTATGATAAACGTTACGTTATTGGCATACAGCTCTGGTCAGGGTCCAGCTTACAGTGTAGGAGGCCCAATCAAATAGCTTTCAATGAGTCAACCTCCCAGGTCTATTTGATATGAACATACAGTACCAGTCAAACGTTTGGACACACCTTGCCAAGAGTGTGCAAAGCTGTCATCAAAGCAAAAGGTGACTTTTTTGAAGAATCTAAAACATAAAACATATTCTGGTTTGTTTGACACTTTTTTGTTTACTACATAATTCCATATGTGTTCCTTCATAGTTTTGATGTCTTCAATATTAATCTACAATGTAGAAAATATTAAAAAATAAAGAAAAAACATTGAATGAGAAAGTGTGTCCAAACTTTTGACTGGTACTGTACGAATGTATGAAAAATATATAATAACGTCAACATCCTGAGATTGTGTAATTTAAAACCATGACCAAAAACTGTTTGGTGCTAAAAAATACAGTTGGCACTTCAGTGTTCATTTAGTTTCTTACCATTTTGTTTCAATGTACATAGAAATGTGACTTTACAGAAAAAACATTGCCATCATATTGTTACAGTAAATATTAGCCGTTGTATGTTATATAAAATAGTGAATCTCGTCAGTCAATAATATATGCAATAATTTAAAATGAAGTATGAAATTAAGGAAATATGTAATGGTTGCCCTAATTAACGTAATCTGAAATATTCACATAGAATAAACGCACTGAACTGAGTCCCAGACAAATGTGTTAAGTAGGCCTAATACAAGTGGCAGGACTTATATAGCCTTTTCCTCTTCGGCATCAACATTATTCAATAAATACTTCTGCTTGGACGACCCAACTGGTCTCTCAATTAAATCACTTCAGTAACTACAAACTGGAGTGCAAACTTGTCTTTAAAATACCAAAACAGTATGACAGAACATTTCTCTCGTATATATTCACACTAAATACTAATTCCAAACTGGGTTTGGAGCTTGTGAATGAGAATCTAATACTGGAGGACCAGTAAAAAGCCATGGAACCAGTAACGAGCCATGGAACA
The DNA here is from genome assembly GCF_951799395.1 of Argentina silus. Classification (NCBI taxonomy): domain Eukaryota; kingdom Metazoa; phylum Chordata; class Actinopteri; order Argentiniformes; family Argentinidae; genus Argentina; species Argentina silus. Next base: position 5,400,759 of record NC_139665.1, read on the forward strand.
AAGAATGTCACAAAAGTCTTTTGTTGGTGTGAGTATGACACATTCATTTTAGGTCCAATACATTATACAAGATAAATGTTTATCTAACCTCAAGGGACAACAAAGCTTTTTGAGGGGTAAAAACTAAAACGTGATGTCATGTCACCAAATGAAAAAAAAAATGTTGAAAACAAGGCGTCAATCAACATTGATCCCTTGATCAAAGGTCACAAGGAGCCGACTCTGTCCTGACAGAGCACAGTGCGGGGCATGGTGTGTAACCCCCACCCCCACCCCCTCTGCCAACATTCTCCAAGGAAACCAGAGAAAACCCATTCACTGACAGACAGCATGAGCTGGACATCTGTTCCTGACACACTACATCTGTGTTCACCCTGTTCACTGTCTGAGCTAAATGAGTGATGTTTTGATAAAACAAGATTCAAAAAAACGAAAAATGAAACATCACCAAGACCTACGTCTGAAATCAAAAATGATGTGTTAGGAAAGAAGAAAATGCACGTAAAAACATGATGGTTTCACATTGTACTAATGTTAAAATTGAATAAATAACTGTGTGGTAAGTCCAACAAAGAGGAGAGGTGTGATGGTGAGAAGGGTATGACCCTTATATCCAGACTAGAACATTCATAAAGTCACTTATTGATAAGACATCAATCATACTGCCTGTGAGACATTTCCAAAGGTAATGAGTTTTCCACGTATCATAAATGGACTAGCTTCTCCATTGTGAGATCCACATAAGAATCCATGGAGAATGCAGATAACAAACACACTCAGTCCAGGCCCATAGTGGTGAGGTACTGGTATTGCAGGTACGATACCCTTTGTCAGTTTGTGATTATGAATCGTCCCCATCCGTCCTTCCGGTGATCCTATCCTACCTCCTCCTCCTTGTTTATTTGAGCTTGCTCTCTCAACCTGTTTTGTTAGATGCTCTGCTCATGCTTCCCAAGCTTCCTAGGCTCTTTGCTCGGCAAGCACCAGTCATCCGCTTCTGTGCTCGTCTGATAATGCCTTAAGGCCGACTTGTTGAAAACAGGAAGTCTCTCCACTGACTCTGAGGACAAGGCCTGGTAATGAAACAGTGGGGGGTTAAGGTTATTGCCATAGGTTGCTACCGTAAAAATGAATGGAACAGAGTAGATTAAGAAAGTCTTCCATGTCTGTGAATGAGCTTATGCACACCAACTGCCCATTATTGACTTGTTTCATATACTATGAAAACATGTTTAGGGGTTAAACCATCTTACAGTGAAATAATGCTAGTGTGGCGCTGTACAAACGAAGGTGTTACCTTCAGGTAGATGACAGCCGATGTTCCGTAGCCCTCCATGGAGTAGAGTTGCAGGTCTCCCTGGAAGTACTTGGCGTAGAGACGGGAGATGGGAAGGCCGTAGCCAAAACCAGCCTGTAGAGAACCATAGACACGAAGAATTAAGAGTCACAGTACTATGCACACGTAAACACACACACAGTTACAGTTTAAACTCAAGACAGATGAATGACCAACAGTCCAGTTTGTGATTCCACTAGTTTGCAACTGTGTTGACTGCTGATAGCTCACTGTCATTTTAGATAAGATAACATACCTCAGCCAAACCTGCAGTCCTAGTCAATGAAGGATCAATGTAGAGAGTAGAATATAGCAGATATGGAATTCAAAGTTGACAATGTGCCTCACCAGAGGAGGATTGCGTGAGTTGTCAGTGTTGACAGGACTGGGTGCAGTAGAGTACATGTAGCTGAACAGACGCTCAATCTTCCTCAGGGGGACCCCACCTCCTCGATCAGACATCTACCAGACAACAACAACAACAACAACGTTACCCCCCTCGGTTCGCCAAATGTCGTAATTTATTATAGCTTGGAATATGTCTGACAAAAGGACATACAAATATACCCGTAACACTTCACATTCACTTTCTACAAATGGCTGTGTTAGTAACACTGCAGTGGTCATAGGAAAAGTAGTCAAAGGAAAAGTGGTTATTGGAAAGGTGTCGACTTCAAGCATAACTTATTGTAAAGCTTGACCAACATGCTGTACACAGCGTCATAAGGTTCTACTACTACTGTACAGTATGTATCCATTTATGCACGTCATTGCCATGCTGAACGTCTCAACTCTGTGAAGCTGATCTTACCTTGATCGTCAGGTCCTCGCTGCCCAGCGAAACCCTGACTTTGACCGGAGGGAGAGTCAGGCTGGTTTCATGGGTCTCCACTGTGGCTCTCATGGCATTCTGGAGAGAAAACACACTGTAAGGTACCACACCAGCACGGGTACTGGCCACCTTCAATGTCAACCCTATACACCACTGAACAAGCATGAGCACTCCCTGCGTTTAAATGTCAACAACATGCCATTCGGAACACTGATTTCATTTGACAGCTCAAATATTGCTGGGGGGGGGGGGGGGGGGGACTGTAAGCAAGTTGTCACGGTGAGGTAATAAGGTGATGATGGTTATTAAAGACGACTGGTGTTCCTGTACCTTGAAGAGCTCAAACAGCATGTGATAGAGGTGGGAGGGGACGTAGACGATATGGAGAGGCTGGTCAGGACCTTTGGCTGGAAAACAACTCAGAGAAAGATGATAGAAATAAACTCGAAACCAAACAGTGAATTCTCTCAGTCATTGAAGTGTACATTCCTTCCCTGTGGCATGAGTAAGGCTCTGAAATGATTGACAGGAGTGAGCGCTGGCTTGTTTTCGACACCTCAGCGGTTTATGTTATTAGAGAAAACAAGAAAAAAAAAAGTGTCTTCATGTTATTAGAGAAACAAAACAAAGTGTACCAGGCCTGTCGTACGGCTGCCTAATGGAGAGATAAGAGGCTGGTTGTGCTCAATGACTAATTTAGGAACCGTCTTGATTTATTTTGGACCCATTTCTTTCAGTGTCGGTGCCAACACCGACTATAAATTGCGTGTGTGTGTGTGTTTGTGTGTGTAGTCAATGATATTCGGCTGAACACACACACACACACACACACACACACACACATTTATCCATATGCCATTTTCATGGTTGGCATATTTTCAGAGGTGGGGTACAAAATGCCAATTCAATGAGGTCTGGATCTAATCATAGAAAAATTTATCCTTATCCTAAAACAAAATGTGTATCAAAGTCAAGGTTAGAATTTTAAAGTCTATTCCGTACGGCAGTTCTCCTGGCACATACACCAGCACAGTAAAAATAACTGTTTTTTTCTACACAGGCGTGATAGGCCTACATGGGTATAAAATAAATAATCTGAATAAGTGGGACATGCTGTCTGAGGGACTGGCTGTCTCTCACTCCAGGCATGGCAGCCGGGCTGTAATGTATAAGACTCACACTCACTCCTAACCAACCTAAGCTGAGAGTAAGCAGACTCTCACACTCACACACACACACACACACACACACACACACACACACACACACACACACACACACACACACACACACACACACAGATTTGCAAATTGCGCCCAAAATTGAGTAGACATACTGTAGATGAATTGAATGTGAGATCAAGAGCAAAAAACCCACACACAGATAAATAAACTCAACCTTGGCTGCACCTCAAACATATCGCAATGCAAATAAAGACCTGAAGATTGTTTCTTTAAACCTAATCTTTTCTAACAACCCCAAAAACTAGATGCAGCACAAATTGTGCAATTTGGAAACATGAAACTCAAGAAACAGTTTCAAACAGGTCTGGCCCCGCTCTCCCTACCCTTGGGCCATAGAGGCAGCCATTTGAGAACACTGTAGGGTACAGGCCTCGACTTACCGTTGACTTTTGTTATTTCAATCTCTGGGGAGGTCAGGTAATATTGGTCACAGAGCATCTTGGCACTCTCATAGGCATCTGGAGAGAGAAACGGCACAGACTCGGATCGTTGCATGTGGCTAACACGGACATTCAATCTAGTCTCTAGAACAGGTCCCACCACCGTCACACAAAGGACACACACGATAAACACACGAGATGTTCCAGGGTAGCTAGAGGAAAAACTGTTGATTCCTTTCAAAGCCAATGCGTTTAGAAGCATCATTCTGTTATAACGTACTTCATCAGATAAGAGAGCTGTATAAAAGATGATTATTTACAGAATTGATATCGCTAGCTCAAAAGGACAAACTGTCATCAAACTGTTCAAACACCCAGCAGCAGAAAGCACATAATGAGTAAAAACACATACAGTATGAATCCAGTGTGATATTTAGCCCCTAGATAAAGCACACAGAGCTGATCAGGATCATTACCTTGTACCACCTCCCCCACATCACAGTTGGGGTCGATGCTGCCAATGTGCTTGGGATGGGCAGGGTTGGCGCTTCCATCAAAGATGAGGGCTAAAGGCCGGGAACAACAGAATGCATACAGTATGTGCCGATTCACTTGAAAAAAATAATTATTAATTAAATACAGTAGTACACATGATACACTTAGAATGTATTAATTTTATTAGTATTCATGAGTGGCAACTATGGCTGTATAGCAACGGAAGACATTCGCACAAATGTGTACTTTTTGTGTTGCCAAAGACAAACATTAGCCTAAATATTTTGTTGACAAAGGGCTTCTTGCGCCAAACCTTATCTAAATATACTTACCTACATTTCTCACATCTCTAAGGTAGACCAGACAGACCCTTGATGATAACAAAATTATTCACTCAATCCCAAATCCACCCCCTGATTTGAAAGGACTGGATGTGTGAGTCATATGGCAACAATTCCCACTTGTTGCTTTACAATCCTTAAGATCTCCACAAGTGCATAGAGAATAGGGGCTAGTTGATCTGGAATTGGACGTTTATCATCACAAGCCACTGATTTGGTGTTAGTGGGTTAGGGTTAGGGTTAGGGTCCTGATACTCACTGTGCTGGTTAGGGTTAGGGTTAGCGTCCTGATACTCACTGTGCTGGTTAGGGTTAGGGTTAGCGTCCTGATACTCACTGTGCTGGTTAGGGTTAGGGTTAGGGTTAGGGTCCTGATACTCACTGTGCTGGTTCATGAGCATTCGCGTGGAGATGCGGCTCATGTAGAAGCGGTCCAGGAAGTACTGGATGTTCTGGTTGGTCACAAGGTCGACACCGAAGGCCTCCTTATACTCCACCACGCCCTGGGCCATGGTGGGCACCACATTGTTGTGTCTGTTCCTCACGTTGACCAGCGTCTCTGTGAATCTGAGGGGGAGAGGGGGAGGGGAGGGGGAGAGGGGGAGGGGAGGCAGTGTGTTCTTCAGGCTGTGCCTCAGGTCAGATATGCCTGCATGCACACACTTGTGCTGCATTCCATTTTTCCCCTCTTGGATTCAACGAAACACCTGCTAGGCTGCTAACAGCTGAAAACTCATAACTGATAACAATCTTGTAAGTTACTGGGAACTTTTTTTTTTTTTTTTTTTTTTTTAGATATACTGTAGCCTACATTCTGTACAGTAGAAGTATGGTGGAACTGTATATCTAAAGCACACTCAATTTAAGATTAAGATTATAGTCTATTTATGTTATAAGAGGGAGCTATTAATAGGTACAGTAGAGCTTAATGATTACTAACGTAGTTGTTATAATGCTAAGAAACTATGACTCAACCTAAGGAGATGCATTGAGTGCCGAGTCGTCTGTTCCCAGCTGATAGAACCCAGCTGATAGAACCCAGCTGATAGAACCCAGGTGATAGAACCCAGCTGATAGAACCCAGCTGACAGAACCCAGCTGATAGAACCCAGGTGATAGGACCCAGCTGATAGAACCCAGGTGATAGAACCCAGGTGATAGGACCCAGGTGATAGGACCCAGCTGATAGAACCCAGCTGATAGAACCCAGCTGATAGAACCCAGCTGATAGAACCCAGCTGATAGAACCCAGCTGATAGAACCCAGCTGATAGAACCGGTCTCTCTGTGCAGATATATTGACTTACTTGGTCAGGACCTTTTTATCATCTGGATCTTTCTCCAAGAAGTCCACTAGCTCCACCAGACTCTGTGCATACCTGTTTGATACACAACAGGGTGGTTTACACAGGGAGACAAAGACATGTTTGTAGCGATTTGAACTGATTTCTGGCCTGCAAATTTAATTTAATTTAACTTTTATTTATACAGGTTAGTCTCATTGAGATAAAATCAATTTTTCAAAAGAGACTGTTTCAACAGCAGCAGGGGGAACAAAGTTTCAGATGAAACAACTTACATGCACAGACACAACATTATACAAACTATGGAAACACATACAGTACAACAGTATATATATAGAAACACAAATGTCGTAACTAAAAACAGCTGTCCTAATGACAGTTACACACATCTGTGATATTTGCATCGACCAAGAGTTTAAACTCCACCAAAGTGACTAGATCCTCAAGTTTTAAACTGTTCTGGAGAGAATTCCAGGACCACAGAGCTGAGTAGCTAAAACTATTTTTACTATGAGCTATTCTTACTTTTGGGACCGTTAAAAGCAAATGCGAGTGAGACTGTAACTGATATTTATTTTCTGACTTAATCAAAAAGGAACAAAGAGAAAGTGGCATTTTACCCAGTATGGCTTTATAAATCGGAGTATACCAGTGTTTGAGCCTACGCATATTCAATGATGACCAGCCAACAGTGAGGCTTGTCATCCACCCAAACTCCCAGATATTTGCACACTTTGACTTGCTCTATTGTATGTCCGTCCAATGTAGCAATGACATGATTATCAAAATGTTTGGCATTTGAAAATACCATGCATTTTGTTTTAACTGAATTCAGAACAAGCTTCAAATCATACAAATTCTGTTGAATGTGGCCAACAAAAGGGCAAAGCCAGAGCAGAGGGGGGGGAGCTATCTTAACAAATCACTGGACTGTTCCAGGGGCTACCAGTTGATCATTTAAATGATCTATTTTTGAGCTGCCTCCTTGTGGTAACAGACCATGACTACCACAGGGGGGTGGTTATACGCAACAATAATTACTTTGGGCTGGAATGACGCCTACATATTTTCTCTATGATGTTTTAAAACATTCCTTACTTTTTCACTCTCTCAAAACCTGCATTCTCTGAAAAGATACTTCTACAGTAACCTGGTAAAAAAAAAAGTAAGGCTTCAACTTAGCAATGCAAAAGAGTGGCCCACACATTATTTGTTTAGTTTAGAGAAGCCACTGTATGTATTTAGGTTTACTTCTGAGGCTACGAAGTTGCAAATTGCTTGCCTTGCAGACACATTCTAGGGGAAAGGTCACACCATGGCTCTGTTTTCAAAGCTCTGACTTTGTCCGACAGCTGACCTTGAACACTCCCAAGTTTACTTCTGCAGCTTCTGCATAGGCACAAATAAGCAACCTATTTTACATTTAAAAAAACAGTTTATATAACGTTTCTAGTGACCCAAGAACGATCTTGCCAATCTCTTCCCTTGACAACAAAATAAGAACAATCAATATTGTTGATGACAAAGCCAAGGTCCTTGAGTGGGAGGGAGAAAGTGCTGCACCATTACACTACAGAACGCAGGCTTGTGGAGGTCGGTGAACTGCAGTGTGAACTTACCTAACACAGACACTTCACCTCTGTTCCAGTTCAAAAGTTAAACTGTGCAATATTTTGAACTGCTATCACTGACAAGCCAACAGGTTGTCTAGACTAGTCATGGGATAATGAATTAGCTATTCCAGCGAGACCGGCCGACATATCCGCAATCCAATCTTATTAACAACACCTAAGACCGGACAGAAAGCTGTCATCTCACCACTTCCACTGTGAAACATAATGTACCAGGCCTCTTTGTGTATGTGACACTAGAGATGAGACTGGGGACAGGTGGGGAACTGCCAGCTGTCAAAGCTCTCACTGGGTCTGTGGACTGGGGTTAGTACACTTTAGAAAGTGGGAGAAGTGATCGCATGCTTGCATCCTACTAGTACTGATGCATCCTGAAGAAGCTACTGTACTATGATGTCTGCTTAGCCCAACCCCAAACAGGGGTTCATCAGCCTTATAATAAAGTAGCCTAGCACTGGGAACAGCAGCAAAACAATGACCATAGAAGAAAGCAGGCGAGGTGAATGGATGACATTTCAGGTGACAGAACAGCCTGTCACAGGTCTGTGACAACACAAAGAAATGATGACAACAACCGATCACAATCAACAGTTCACAGGTCACCACAGAGTACAGCTAAATCACTACACCGAAACAGGGTATTCTAACAGGCACTTGGTGATGGACTGACTGCAGGGCAAAGGTCTGGGACTGAGACAGAGATCCAGTTCAGCACATTCCATAGTATACCAACACTCCAGCAGAATATGGAGCTCATGTTGCTGACAGAATCAACTGTCTGGACAGGGATTGGACAAAATAGAGTACAGTGATATAGGGGGTGTAGATGTAGAGACAAATGGTGTAGATTTAGGGGGGTGCAGAGATCGCAGGGGTGTTTCTAGAAGGTAGAGGATAGGGGTGCCGGTTTAGGGGATGTAGACTTACTAGGAGTTATAGTACTAGTAGTACTGTAGTACAGTATAGTACTATAGTACAGTATAGTACTATAGTACAGTAGTACAGTATAGTACTATAGTACAGTAGTACAGTATAGTACTATAGTACAGTAGTGTAGTACTAGTTCTAACCTACCAGCTATGAAGCAGCTGTAGTGATGGGGTGCTCAGGAGCTTGTCAGGCAGGAAGTCAATCTCCTTCATGATGTTGGCAAGCCGGACAGGAAGCTCCTGACGTAGGAACACAAAGGAGGTCTTCTCACAGGCATTGGCTGACCCTGCAATCACATAACACAGGAACGGAGGAAATCTCAAGACAGGACATGGATAAAGCATTGTGCAAAATACATGCAGTTATGATCTCTAAGCATATTGTTTTGCTGGGATAGCAGTATTCTGTCAACCACATGCAAACAGAGTTAGCTACGTCATTCAACTGATCATAATGAACAATGGGGATTTAATATCAGCCTCTGGAATTGAACGACTGCATTGGGCTACATAACAGTGAACATCTTTGCCAGCTTTCATTCTCTGATGCTGAGTGACAGAAGAGGGGACATGTAATGCAGGCATTCATAAGGCTCGGCAGCAGTCAGATAAGGTGTGAATTGAAAGCATGTCAAGAGAATACTGTATTTGTTTGTCAAAACTTCAGCAGTGAGTTGTGGCCAAGGACACGGCACACACTGTACTTTCACAGTGTAGTGTATGTAATGTGTAGGAGGCAACACTTCTGGCTTGAGGGATTATCACTGTGGGAACACCGGCAGATGTCATTTACAAGACGTGCACCTTAGAATCTATTCTTACTATTCAAAACGACATTCATATCAGCTTAGTTGTGATGAGAGGTGAAAACTTACCAAAGTCTATGAATTGCTTCATTGACAACGGCGAAGGTGAGAATTTGGAAAACCTATCCACCTTTTTTTGAATACCTGACATTGAGGTGTTCTTTAATAGAAATTGCGTGAACTTCATGGTTGCAGGGAGTCGGAATTGAAGTGTGGGACCTCGGGTTGTTGTGTCAGGCCAGGGTGCCCTTGTCAACAGCTCGCTGCTCCAGGCTGGCAGGCAGGCGCTGCGGATGTCTAGCTAGCTAATATAGCTAGCCAAGGTCGCTATCAAAGCTTTAAAACGACATGTTTCAAGCTATAAATGAAACATAATCAATATTCCCAACAGCTGTCATTCAATCAACTTTTATCAAGCAGTATTCCCAAAACCGACCTCCGCTGAATTCTCGTTGATGAAATCGAAATGAATGTATTGACATCGGCTCCGACCAATGGAACAGCGCGGTGCTGGGTGGGGGAGGAGGGAGGTGGGGGAGGAGGGAGGTGGGGGAGGAGGGGGAGGAGGGGGGGTTGGGACGCGAGGAATACAATGCCAAGATAAAAGAAAAACACACACACACGCATATATATATATATTGCGAGAAGAAATAATATTTCGAGAATAAAATACAATTTCGAGAAAAATACTTTTTCAAGAGTGTTACAGCCATTTAGGTTTGATAAAGTGTGTATGTAAAATAAAAATCATACTCGATATGTGTTATTGTTTAGTTATTGCTACACCTAGTGGCATATAGGTTCTTTGCTAGTGGTGACCTGTGAGTTTCAGATGCATTTCTCTGAAAGGGCCTGTAGATGGCAGCATTGTAATAGTTGATTGGAAGCGGCAACGCCAGCGTGCACAAAGAAAGAAGGTGGGATTTCATACCATCCTCGTTTTCTGAAAGGGATGCATGATGCACCTGCTTCAAATGTAATGTAGGTAATTATATGCGGATATATTTAATTTCTACCGCAATCAGTTATATCATTATTCGGGACAGGCACCACCTCTTCAATAGACACGCGAGATTTGTTGACCCAATGTAATTCCAAGAGAGGATGTGGTGATTTGCCGGGTGCAGCAGTGATACAGCATCTTTGGAAGTGACTCATCATCCATAGGGAAAGATCAGGTATGACAACGCTTTGCCAACCAGTAGAGTATCTAGAATCTTAAATGTGCAATTATGAATATTGTATGTTTCATTGTATGTATGTAGCGTTTCGTTCACAATTTGGCTCACTGCGGTATGTTTCTGGATTCTATGGCTTTGGTTTGGGAAGGGGCGCGTTACAAAATGACGTCACTGTTAATGATACCAACACACTGTCTGAATCAGTCTTGGTGTCAGGTGTGAATACAATAACCGTATAATATTCTTGCACCAGTAATTATTATATCACTAGTCGTTATGGCAACCATGATTTCCAAATTCGCATGGCCTCTGTCCTTAATTTAATTGTAAGATTATGTGTGTCAATGTATTTCAATAAAGCTTTCCTTTATTTTATTCTCCGCTGTTGTTTCATGTCCTATTTCATCCTGCTGTATCACTGCCTACAGTGTCAGCATGCATTCTCACCATACATTGCTGGAGAGCCTTTGGTTCCTCAATGATGATGATGATGATGCCTATTTGTGTCATAACTGTATATATACTGTGGAGATAGTTGGTCTTGTTGCAAACTTGTATGCTTTGGGAGTGCCAAGCTGATGCAATGCCTTTCCCACAGTAAATCTGTTCATTCTTCATTTTTGCTACATTACAGTGTTCAGTTGTTGAATATTGTTCCCAAATCGGCCACCCCTTCCCCTCACATTGGCACCGTCGCGAGGTATGACTATTGACCCATATACAGTACAACTTCTGTCGGAACATGGTATCAAATGCAATATCACCGTGCTACAGACAGGCAACATAACTTGCCACTTCACAGCATGCCGGTCCTTAAGGCCCACATGCCAGAGAATTCGAGACACCGTCTATGAGTGCCAATTACAACAGAACGTGTCTCATCCCTGCGTGACATTCCTTTCCTCCCAGCCTGACAGGACGCAATGGCGGACAAAAGTGACCTAAAAGCTGAGCTGGAGCGCAAAAAGCAGCGTCTGGCTCAGATCAGGGAGGAGAAGAAGAGGAAGGAGGAGGAGAGGAAGAAGAAAGAGGTATGGTGGAAATACAGTATTTTAAGCTTCACCCCCTCCCGTCTGTCCTTTGTAAAAGTAACTGTTGTAACTACTGTAGTATACTATAGTAACTTATGATATAAAAAAGCATCAGCAGAGTGTGTGCGTGCGTGTGTGTGTGTGTGTGTGTGTGTGCGTGTGGGTGTGTGTGTATGTGTATGTGTGTGTGTGTGTGTGTGTGTGTGTGTGTGTGAGGGTGGGTGTGTGTGTGTTTATGGATGGCCAGTGACAGCAGCACATGGATGTGACTGTGTGTGTCCTCATGCAGTCAGAGACACAGCAGAAGGCTGAGGCCGCCCCAGAGGACTCTGACTTGGACCGCAAGCGCAGAGAGACCGAGGCCCTCCTGCAGAGCATTGGGATCTCTCCCGAGCCCCCACTAGGTACATAACGCACTGCACACCGTACACAAGACTGCAATTAGTTTGGAATAATCTGTTTACACGATTAGTTATTCATGTGAGACATAAACCTTGACAACAAACCATAGATATAAATGTACAAGTAGATGTAAACCAACTAGTAATATCTATGGATATCGTTACATTCTGTGTACAGTTGGTACATTGAGAGCTCAGGTAGAAGAAGTGCCCTTGTCTTCTTCTTGTCTAATACAAACTAACGCTGTGTGTTTGCTTGCATGCAAACAGTGTTAAATGGCAAAATCAGAATGCCTTACTTATACCCTAGTCTTCAGATAACTTCTTTTGTTGACACATGAATCATCATGATCACTATTTATTTTTGGAGACAAAAGTTTTCCTTTTGATTTCATCACAAATCTTGGAAATGTCTGTAATTGATTTGAGAGAGAGAATTCCTCAAGATGTCCATACCATTTCATTTACCGTAAGCCCGTTTTTTGGCTTTTTGTTAAAGATCAATCTTCATGATGCTATGCCTGTTGTTCATTGAAGTTGATGAATGATATGCATAACATTATACTCATCTTATTCTTCTGACGTTTCATCCTTATCCCATCTTTACATTATGTTTGTTTCCTTTATTTCCTCATGTGTAGTATACTATATATCAATAAGCACCTCATCCATGTCCTGGTGTTGTCATGTGCAAATAAAGAAAATCTGTAACATTTTATTTTAGTGAACACATATTCGGCACTAATTTGTAGCTTACCTGTACACGTGTTTGTTTTCTACCCAGCCCCTAAAGACATCCACGCACACGCACGCACACGCACACATGAACACACACACACGCACACACACACACACACACACACACACACACACACACACACACACAACAGTGTTATGGGGGCAAAGTTGGCCTTGACGTTAGGAGAGCTAACTAGTAAGGTGATTGGTTTAATCCCCGGATCAGAGTCGGTGATTGGAGGGTTGCTGAAATCACATCTAACTGGCCAGCTACTGCATGACTAATAACATGAGAAGAAACCACTGAATAAAGACCTCATACATGACTAGTAATACCTAACAATTTCCCAATTAGCTACTTATGAAACACTCGCAGTATAAACTACACATTAGTGCCTACGAAGTGTTCCCTGTACTAAAGGTGTTACAAGAAAATCCACACTGTTTCTGAAATGACGGGCTTTACAAATGTTTCTCTCTGCCGTTTTAGATTTTGAGAGGCATTTGTTAGTGTTCTCCAGTGGTACAATGTCCTAACAACACCCAACAACACAAACATGATTTGGATTTTGGTTCACTGTGGATGAGAGGCTTTTATGAATGAAACCTATGAAATATCAACAGAAGCCATGACTGCTTGAACATTAACAGTAAACAAGGAATCCATTTGACTTTCTGTCCCCTTGTTTTTTTATTTGTCATTCTCTTTTGTTTTTATCACTCATTTGCTTTCAACCATTTCAAACCCACCCTGTTTTTAATTTCGGGAACCCTCTCTCTGGCATTGCTTGGGTTGACCAGTTCATCCGCTGCAGCCTTTAATGTTGGATACGTGTTATTTTAATTATTTAGTCCCGACCCCCATGTCCCCCTCCAAATCAATGAGCACACCCAGTGAGACAGGAAGCCAGGACTCAGCCGACGGGGGAGCCGTGGGCAGGTAGGCGGCCATCTTGTATTGTAAGCACACCGACACAAGCGTTAGTGAACCAGACCAGGGCCAGGAGAACATTTACTCCACCTGTATCCGTGATCGCCAACCCTGGTCACATGACACTACAGGGCGTGCAGGCAGGTAGTTGGCTCCGCCTGACTTGCATAACTGTAACTGTACATAAGCTCCTACTTTCAGTGTTACAGATGAAATATTGACGAGATGATTCGTGCTGTAAATGAGTATGGTGCTTATTCTCTAACGCACCAGTTATGTTCTCTGAAAGATTATCAATATACTGCAGAAGAAGTCAACTGTTAAGATGATGTTAGGGGAGCCATCTTTGATCAACTGTACCCTCCGCTGGCTTTATGATCTAGTGTAGTGGTGACGATAGAAGAGTGACTAGACTGTTTTTTTTCTGGCTTTCCTCTCATCCTCTTCTGGCTCTTCTGACAAATAATCTGTCTCTCTGTCTTTTTATCAAATGGGAACATCAGGTATAGGTAAGGACCAATCTCAGTGAGTGTTGTTGTTTTATGTGTCTTGTAACTGTTTGACACATAAGCTGTCACTGTCATTACCTCATTTTACCATGACATAAACCAGCTGTCAATCATTCTCGTAAGGGGCGTGTCAGAACGGTTGGCCTCTATGATCGTGATCCGTATGTTAGATCCGTATGCTAGGTAGATTTGACTTATCAAATTCTAGGGATATGTGTGAATAAGCCTAGTTATGTTACTGTGCATAGAGGCAAGTATTGATAACATTTCAGAGAGCAACCTTGGTGAGCTTGGTGAATCCTGTCGATTCGAGAATATTCAGTGATATTAGCACTTGGACGCACAGATTCAAACCAACCCTCGCTGTGCTTGCTGTAGATCACAGCCTCCCAATGAGAAGTCATGCTAAGCTAAGCTACTGTATGGAGGATATGCCTGGTCTTGCTGCCTCTGCGCCATGCGTAGCAGGCCTGCAGCAAAGCCAGTGGGCCGGTGTGACAGACTTGTGAGCCTTGCTTAGGCCTCCGTCACTCGCTCTGCAGGGAGCCACATCCGTGTTCACATGAGACACGCCTCGGAAGCGTTTCAGCTCCCGTGTCATACACACCTGCTCACGTGTCATAGCTCATGTTTATTCACCTCCACCATTTCAGCACGGCGGCTTCCTCAAAGTCTGCTCGGCAGCGCTTTGTTGTTTCGCTAAACAGATTTTCACTATGTAGGTGAATGTATGGTGTTCCACAGAGGCAAGGTGTATTTTCTCATGCTACAGCCTCCCATTTTGAGTGTCTCCATCTGTGACTGTGTCCCCTTCTCAGGTCAGGGTTCTCTGGCGTTAGTAAGCTCAAGTCACAGATACAGAGCGACAGGTAAGCATTTTCAACTCAAAAGCAAGAATGCCTTAGCCAAGCTCGCCAGGGGGACACACAAACAGACAGACACCTTGATGCAGGTAGTGAATATATGGCAGGTGTGTTTCTGTTTGCCATCAAAAGCAGTGCAGCGCTGGTTCCTTCCCCCTTGGATGACTGCTGTCTGACTGCTGCCCGCTGTTTCCCTGTAAGCACCAGCTTGAACGATTTCCGCTCACATGGTTCAATGGAAGTAATTTCTCCGTGGCGGGATTGACAATCCAGTTCTTAAGGTGTCATCCCTGTTAAAACATTCAGTCTGACAGAGTAAGGTGATGCTTTGCTGCTCTGGACTGGCATTGTGTGTCTCTGCTGAAGGCCTAATGGGCATGTTCCTAAAAGGTATTATTGAGGAATTTTGCGGGTCAGAAACACTAGCCTGTCACCACATGCTCTTTTAGTCGCTGATTTTAGATAAAGCTTTAGAGTTTGTTTATAAGTTCCACCTAATGATTGTCCCCAAAGAAAAAGCAAGCATAGCTTTATCATACACAGAATATATTAATAGAATATATTCTAAATGCATGGCAAATGATTGTCATGTATGGTGTGAAAACACATGCCTACTTTCGTATACTGAATGTGATTGTGTACATGTATTGTGCCTGGTGTATGATATATGTGAACAACTTCATACATTGTGTTCTGTTGCAATGTATTGTTGGCACAAAACTGCCATACAATGCCTACTTTCGTATACTGAATGTGATTGTGTACATGTATTGTGCCCGGTGTATGATATATGTGAACAAATTCATACACTGTGTTCTGTTGCAATGTATTGTTGGCACAAAACTGCCATATATGAAAGAATGAATGACATCACAGCTGTATGTCAAGCTCCTGCATTTTCTGCCCTATCACAGTTATGTTGCATTAGGCCTATATGCAATTATATCCAATACAGATATGATACATTTGTATCTGTCTGCCCATATATGGATTTAGCGAACAGATAATAGTGTACTGTACATGTACTGTAATACATGTTGTTTCCCATCATCTATACATTTTAAGGTCATGAAGTCAAGTGCAGTTTTTCCATATACAGTACTCAAACCATTTTCATTTTTCCCATAACATTTTAGCATTGTTTCATCTTCCTCAAATAGATGTCCAAATCTTTTGCCAAGAGCATTTGACAGGGAGATGAATACACACGCTTTTCTTAAACCAAACGTTTTCCCCTTTGCATTTCCCAACTCTGTCATGCCCCCTGGTTGACTGATTATGTTTGCCCTCTGGTTCACAATGCTATTTCTTGTATGTGTATTTGTATTTATTTGTATTTGTGTCTGAAGTCATTCTGTTGATGTGTATATGGGAGTGTATGTTCAGAAGTTGCCCCCAACGTTTGTTCGAGGATCACTTTTTCATGCTTGGTTACGATTATGATTGTGTGTTCGGTGATCTGATCCTAGATTTGTGTTTTGGGGCAACTTGTATTTGTTTATGTGTTAGTGTGTGTGTGAGTTGCTGCAGTCGCTGACCTGGCATCTTCTCTCCCTCCCTCCCTTGCGTCCCCTGCTGGCCACCCAAGGACCCTGCAGTGGGACACTGACCCGTCTGTACTGCAGCTCCAGGCTGACTCAGAGCTCGGGTACCTGATCCTCCTCCTCTCTCCTCTCTTCCCTTCTCTCTACCTCCTCTCTTCCCTCCCTTCTTTCTACCTCCTCTCTTCCCTTCTTTCTACCTCCTCTCTTCTCTTCTTTCTACCTCCTCTCTTCTCTTCTTTCTACCTCTCTTCTCTTCTTTCTACCTCCTCTCTTCTCTTCTTTCTACCTCCTCTCTTCCCTTCTCTGTCTCTCTCCTCTCTTCCCTTCTCTGCCTTCTGTCCCTATGTCCAACCCTATGTCCAACCCTATGTCCAACCCTATGTCCAACCCTATGTCCATGCTAATACACTATTTTGCATGCTTAGCCAGTAGTATGAGTATGAAAACTACAACACACAACACCAGTATTTTACTTTACCATGGCGAGTCTAAGTATGAAGTCCATGACATTGCCAATTAAAGGTGGCATATTTCATTTCAGTCCTAGTATATTGACAGCCGTTCTCTGTGTAATATTCGTTGCCAGATGTTGATTATTGACACTATGGATAGGATGTGGTGCACAAAATACACTCTCTATACATCCTTCCCATCGGGACATCTCTGAGAGTTGGAGGGCATTCGCATGCGTGTGATGGAGAGCGAAGGAGCACTGTCTGTCTTGTATGTGTGTGTTTTGTGCATGAATGCATGTGTGTGTCGGTCAGCGGTGCTCATGTGCACCCCCACTTCCTGTCTGTACCCAGGCGCAGGATGCACCGGCTCGGGGCGTCTAAGATCACACAGGTGGACTTCCTGCCCAAGGAGGTGGTGGCTTACTGCAAAGAGACGCAGACGCCCCTGACTGCCCACCTGTCTGAAGGTGAGTAGACTGTACTGTGTGTGTGTGTGTGTGTGTGTGTGTGTGTGTGTGTGTGTGTGTGTGTGTGTGTGTGTGTGTGTGTGTGTGCGTGCGTGCGTGCATGTGTGTGTGTTTGTATATACAGCATTTTATAACTCACATAAAAAAATCTGGGTCATCCATGTTCTCTGGGTGGTTCTCCCAGCATACCTTCTACTATACTAATTAACTTCAACTAAGTTTAATTTCAAAACAATGAAATCCACATGGATTTGATTTCATTGCTGTCAGAGTTCATTGCTGTCAGATGTGTTGTCTGCCTTACCGCCTAGTTTGATCCCGATTCTGTAAACCTGTAGTGATTTAAATCTATTTGACCGACTCAGCCCTCTATTTCCTGAGGGAGAAAGAGAGAGCACAAGAGCCAGGGGAGGCCTTTTGAAAAGAGATGCCTGTCTGTCAGTGGCTGTCTGGAATCAGGGAACAGTAACGGCATTGACTCCCGGGTCTAAGTGGATGCAGATTAACTGGGGGTAATTCAAGATGGCTCCCATCAGAGGAGCATCACCTGGAATGGTGCCTGTGTGTGTGTGTGTGTGTGTGTGTGTGTGTGTGTGTGTGGGTGTGTGTGTGGGTGTGGGTGTGGGTGTGGGTGTGTATGTGTTAGTGGGTGTGTGTGGGTGGGTGGGTGGGTGTGGGTGTGTGTGTGTTAGTGGGTGTGTGTGTGTGTGTGTGTGTGTGTGTGTTAGTGGGTGTGTGTGTGTGTGTGTGTGTGTGTGTTAGTGGATGTGTGTGTGTGTGTGTGTGTGTGTGTGTGTGTGTTAGTGGGTGTGGGTGTGTGTGTGGGTGTGTGTGTGTGTGTGTGTGTGTGTGTTAGTGGGTGTGTGTGTGTGGGTGCGTCCGTCTCCACAGTACAGAGAGAAAACTGGAACTTCTCTTATGACCTGTTATCCATTATAACACTAT
>NC_139665.1:5426620-5444120 GCF_951799395.1 Argentina silus
TATTTTGCTTTTGACCAGCAGGGAGCACTCTCAGCACATAGACCTGAGAACTGCTTAGTGCTCTCAATGCCAGATTTTCATTAGTAATGCACATTGAATTGAAGTTGAAGTTTGGTAATATGATCTAATTTTGGAATAAGTGTGAATTATGAATGCTTTGTAGTTACTGTCTTGAGACCATAAATACAATTTGCCCAAGGCCAGTAGTCAATGTGTGTTTGTTTTACGGTGTACTTATTCTCCTGAAGATTTTAATTTCTCATTATTATGGAATTGGTTTTTATTTGCATTCTGACCTATGTTTACCATCTGCTATTCAGGCTACATTTGAATATAATAAGATCATGTATCAGATCCCTCATGTATAAAAACTGCCTGTCTGACTCACTACTGCAGATGAAATACAAATACTACCCATAGTGGGTACTGTATACTGTACAGTATACCTCAAACACATACAGCCCACATCCCATGAATGACACATTTTGCATTAGCTTCTTTTTCTAGAGATGTGTTGAGAAGTGAGCTGAGCTCATGGCTCTGGTCTTGACAGAGAGGCGAGGACGGAGCGTTTGGAAAGTTTGAAGTCATGAGTTTTAATCACGCCGCAGTGGCTGCCCCTGAGCACGGTGTGGCGTGGCATGATGGCTCTCCTAAAGATGTGGTTCTGGGCAGCCGCCAGGTCCGCTGGCACCACAGGCCAGCCCGCAGACCCACAGAACCCCAGGCCCCTGAGCCGGGAACCTAGCGTTGCATAATGGAGGTTTATTACAACCCCCCCCCCCCTCTCACCGCTGGTGGGTCAGTGTGGGGGGAGACAAATCAACATCATCCTTTAGATATTAGAGAGTTCTGGAGTGAATGAGAATGTGTGTATTTGTTTTAGTGTGTGTGAGCAATTAAGTTATGAATGACTCATGTCATCATTGCGTAGCTGCATGTTAAGTTTGCGTCAGCTTGCCGTTCACTGTCCACGGATTGTACAGTATGTGTTTTACAGAACATGAGTTAGGGATATGAACTGTGCGTAGAAACAATGGTAAGAACTACCATCTCCATACTCCTCCTGTGTGTAGGTTGTACCTACAGTACTGTATAGAGAGTGGAACTTGAAAGAGGCTGATCAGTGTTCTTCTCTGGAACCACACGTTTCTTGTTCTCCTTTAAAGAGCCTTTAATTATGGTATCCTCCAGTGTGTCTTTGAGTCGTTGTCATGGTTCACGACGCATAGAAGAAGTGGATCACCATTTAGCTTGAAAAAGGCCTACCATGTAATCTGCTAGAAACACTTTCAAATTATGTTCATATCTTTACTACGATCTTGGTGTGTCTACTGCACACACATTAATCTGTTTCAGTGTGTGTTCTACCGTGTCTGTTGTTCAAGTGTTCATCTCTTGCTCTGAATGTAGGCTACTGTATGTCAGTCTATTCATCTATGAACCTAGAGTCTCTGACTTTGTGAGATTATAGGGCTATGCAGTACATTTTGTTATGAATATCTCAATTCATGAGCAATTGTATGAGGGTATTAATTCATTGATTCAGTATTGAAAATGAAAATATACCCTGTAGTGTGTATGAATATGCTTTTTGAATGTCTCTTTGCAAATTCAGGCAGAACGTGTCGTCACCACTTTGTTCTAAAGCTGCCCAATCTGATATGGAAGAACCCTTTTCCCCCTCCCGATCCTGAAGAATTTCCTGAACTGTTACCGGTGCGGATGAGAATGTTATCTGCATTCGAAGCAGATCATAGCTTTATCTCCCTCTCTCTGAATATTTCCAGACTCCAAAGAGAGAGCCCCCCCCCGCCCCCCATCTCAGGGGAGAAGGCATGTCTCACAAAGGCACTGCTTTGCAGATTGGTATAAAAGTGACAAACAGGATCGATCTGGCCATTTGTCAGAATGAAGACAAATAACTTGTGATGCAGAGGGTTGAGCGCTCAAGGATTCCAAAGTGTTTTCCATTACGCAGTTGGAGGAATTCTCCTGTCAGAACGATGTCATAGTGCTATAGAACTGTGGTTGACCAAGTTAACAAAATCACCCACCCAATGTGCCTTATAAACAAGAGGCTGGGAAAGGAAATACTGTATACTCACACACACACACAGAGAGAGAGAGAGAGAGAGAGAGAGAGAGAGAGAGAGAGAGAGAGAGAGAGAGAGAGAGAGAGAATGTGTTGTCATGGCATTAATTCCTGGACAGAATACAAAAGCTATCAAGATTTTACAAGCCACTTAGAGTTTTAATGTCCATAGAATGATAATGGATTTTTATTGGTACCAAATGACACAGTAATGGTCCACCTGAGCTATGGAAGTCACACTTTGTTTGTCTTTTGCGAGATTTTATTAGAAATAATGTTGTTGAAATGTATTCAGTGTTGATGAGAAATGGCACTGTATCTATTTAATGTGAATGATGGGAAAACTACTGTTACTAACACAAGCACGCTATCTCTCTTGATCTGGTTTTAGAATTACCCTTTCCCGTACCCTTAATGTCGGTGTAGGTAGCAAAATTCCCCCGAAGCAGCCCCAGGTCAGATCATTTGTAATATTTGGACTGATAAATGTGATGTGGTGTGTGTGTGTGTGTGTGATAGCGAGCGTTTGTCTCAGTCAGAGCAGGGGGGTGTCTGTCGTGCCAGGGCCACATTAGAAGAGTCTTTCAAGTGCTAGTCGCCTCCTCCTATTCGTCAGCCTGGCGTCTGTGTTGTGGTCTACAGGCTGCTCAACACCCCACTGGAGTATGTGTTGCCTTTCAGGACTATGAGACAGAGTTGACTGTGTGTGTGTGTGTGTGTGTGTGTGGGTGTGTGTGCTAGTTTGATTTTAGAGGGTTATTCCCAGTGCGTGGGATCCCCAAAACTCTTGCCCTCCGGAAGTCCCTCCACTCTCTGCCCCCCTCCCTCCCTCCCTCCCACTCCTCGTCTCTGTATCCTTCCATCTTTATCTTCAATCGACCAGGAATACTAAAGACTTTCCCAATTGCCCTCTCCCTCTCTTGTCAGATTTGAGGTGTGTGTGTGTGTGTGTGTGTGTGTGTGTGTGTGTGTGTGTGTGTGTGTGTGTGTGTGTGTGTGTCAGTTTGTGTGACTCAGTTTGATTGCGTGATCATCTCCATTCCCCAGTGGGCCTGGCAGCTTGGCCCAATAAAAGTGTGGATGAAAGGACCTGGCAGGGTCTCATCTTCCCACAATTTAACGGATGCCATCCTTCCCTGTGTGTGTGTGTGTGTGTGTCTGTGTGTGCATGTGTGTGTGCGTGCGTGTGTGTGTGTGTGTGTGTGTGTGTGTGTGTGTGTGTGTGTGTGTGTGTGTGTGTGTGTGTGTGCACACTAATGTGCCCTTGTGCTCTTCCACTCGCTGCCTCGACGCCACGTGACACACTGGGTGTCAACAGTCATCTGTCAGTGATGGGACGTCCGTTGGCACCTCCTCTAACCGTACCTTGGACCCCCTCCAAGTCACACTGGCAGCCCTCAGCTTTAATACCCCCACAGAGCGTGCACTGGCACATTTCAGCATGCTAGCGTTTGCTGGAGATTCGGTGGAAAAGGAGGAATCTTTTGATCTCTCCGCTCCCAGGTGGAAATGTATTCCGCAGCGTGAGTGCTGTGATACTCAGTGGTGTTGTACTGTAGTAGCTCGAGGGAAGCACGCTGCACAACACGGGCCAGAAGTATCCACAGTCTCAGTGGTGTTGTACTGTAGTAGCTCGAGGGAAGCACGCTGCACAACACGGGCCAGAAGTATCCACAGTCTCAGTGGTGTTGTACTGTAGTAGCTCGAGGGAAGCACGCTGCACAACACGGGCCAGAAGTATCCACAGTCTCAGTGGTATTGTACTGTAGTAGCTCGAGGGAAGCACGCTGCACAACACGGGCCAGAAGTCTCCACAGTCTTAGTGTCTTACTGTAATAATACTCTCCACATGTACTGTAGCTGCTGTGGCCTAACAGTGCAGTCAGTGTGGCTCGGATGCATGAATCACTCACAGTGTGTCCAGCTCCTAAGATCCTTGAACAGTGTTTATTTTCTCTTCCTCCATAATGGATTGGCCAATTTCATTCAGCTGTGCTAATTCGCTGTGGCGTTAGTATGTAACGGCTAACAATGTGCCCCGACCGGCTAGCTCAGACCCATTCACTCCCAACACATGATGACGCCGCTAACTAGCCTAGTAGCCATGCCTGCTAATCTAAACGGAGTGGCTGGCTGTCTGTCTGTGAGCTGCTGCGACCAGCCTGAATGGAGGGGGCTCTGGCCAGCGGGAGGAAGCGGAGGGAGATTGAGGTGTGTGATATGATGGGGGTACAGAGGATGTCATTGCCCCCAGGGGGTTGTGAGGGAAACAGGAGCCCCAAGCAGAGTTTCATCAAACCTGCCCCCTGCTAGCGGCGGCGGGGTGGATCCTGGTTAATGTGTCGCCCCGCGGTGTGGAGCCGGTATTCAGCGGTGGGTGGAAGGGAAAGCATCCTGTGACTGGAATGAGATCTTGTGTGTGTGTGTCTGAATATTAATCATTCCAGGCTACGTTTTTTTATCAAACCCCATGTTCAGCATGATGTGCCACATGACAGCCTCCTCCTCCGAAGGTTTAGGTTTCTATCAGTGATGGTTAACATTGAAGATCTCTCTCGCTGAGATGTTTTTGTTTGCTGGATCTGTTATTGGCAACAATACAGTATCTTCATATGGTAAGGGTTTTTTTTTCAGTTGTTAGGTAACCCAAAGTCTATGAATCACATTGTCAGTCTGACCATGGTCACACAGCCCTGCTTGGTCCTCCCATGACCACACATTCCAACCACGGTCCTGGTCATGTAAGGTCAGAATGTGCCTGAGCATAAACGTGGATTTGGGACCGTCTTCTTCTCCTCTCCCCACAACGGACCCTACTGATGCTGGCCACGAAGTGTGCGTGTGCGTGTGCGTGTGCGTGTGCGTGTGTGTGTATGTGTGTGTGTGTGTGTGTGTGTGTGTGTGTGTGTGTGTACTTGTAAGCATGCTCCGGAGAAAGTCCTTATCAATCTCCCTCTGTATTCACTGTCCTAACCCCAAACAGACGACACCCAGTCCCATCCCCTTTGTGTCCCCCCCCTCCCCCTTCCCTCCCTCATTGAGGGTGCTGTGGTGGGAAACCAGCGGGAAGCATCCCCCTCTCCACCCGGCGTCCACCACCTCACCACACACAGGGGAAAACGAGAGAGAGAGAGAGAGAGAGCGAGAGCGAGAGCGAGAGCGAGCTGGCCTGGGTGTCTCTGGTCTAGTCTGGCTGTCCTCTGTTGACTGACTGACTGACTGACTGCTTGGCCGGGCTGAGGGGCTGCTTGGCTGGCTGCCTGTCTAGGCCTACTAGGATTCCTCTGTTCCCTGCTGGTTGCTGGTATCTGGCTCAGAAGCGCACTCACATTCAGATGTCAACCACTCCCTTGGACTGGGAAGACTGGTTTGTACAGTACTGTGTATCAGTAGGTCACACTCATTCTGAAGTGTTTTCTCATGTGGAGCAGACTTGAGTGGAGATGACCTGAACTAGCCCACTGAGGTTGGGAGGTAGATGAGAAGGAGGTGTCTGCTGTGGGTACTAGTGAGCAGGGTAGAGAGTTCAACCACACTTATCTAGTCTAGATAAGGTGATACAGTGGTGCTACAGTAGACTGAATTAGCCATGAGTGCAGCCCATTACTAGGCTGCCTTGAATAATAAGACATGAGAAACATCCAGTGAACATGTTCTATCATCCATTGTTTCGTTTCTTTGACACCACATGTGTTACCTCTCAACAAGGGAGAGGAGTTCAGAAACAGCGGAGGGGACAGAGTGATCACAGACAGTCAAGTCCTGCCCTTGAGCTGGTGATTTTAACAAGGAATCAGGGTGTACTCAAACTGAGTCATACACACACACACACACACACACACACACCAGCTGGCCCTGAAAACAAACGGCGCTGGTGTGTTGGAGTGTAAGGCGACACGTCTGGTGTGATGGAATCACTTCCTCCTGTGAACTAGGAGCCCACTGTCACTGCGACCCCTCGCCAGTTAACCCCTGCCACGGGGGTCAACACGAAAACCAGCCCACAGAGGGTTTGGGTGTGTGTGAGCGTGCGGAGAGTGTGTGTGTTTGCCTGTTCGCAGCCACAGGTGTCTGTAGGGTGTTAAGGGGGCTTTTGAGGCCCCCTCAGACATCTGTTTCCACGGCGATGTGCAGGGGTAGAGGGGGTTAACAACATGCCTGGAGGAGAGCGGGGTTGTGGAGGGTGGGTGGAGGAGGCGGGGTTGTGGAGGGTGGATGGAGGAGGCGGCGTGAGGGGGGGGGGGGGGGCATATGTGTGTGTGGGGACAGGCAGGCAGGTGCCTGTGTTGGTTAGCTAGCTAGGGGGGGGGGGGGGCAGGGGTAATTGCAAGTTCAGGTTTGGGGGTGGGGGGACCTCTGCCCCTCTCACGTTGGATCTCTGGGTCAGGGGTCAGGGACAGAGCAGAGAGCATGCACGCCACTCAGAGAGGCACTTCCTGCTGTGTGTGTGTCGACTTCCTCTCTGATGAGGAACACAGAACCACACATGCAGGCCATGTGGTTATGATGTGAGGGAAGTGGGCGTGGTTATGATGTGAGGGAAGTGGGCGTGGTTATGTGACTTTGGTTGTTTCTCCATGGCCCATGTGTGAACACCCAATCACAAATGACATGTCAGTGAACAATGGAATCCTCCATGCATTTTAACAAGCAGTAAACAACACAACCACAATGCTTCCAAAGTCCGGTATTATCTTTTTTACAGTCTATCCTAGCACGAATTGTATTTTCAAGCCTAATCTGATCTTTTCATGTTATCTGAAAACACTTAAGTGTGTGTGTCTACTGTGAGAGTGTGTGTAGGAGGCCCATCCGGCCTTGAATGTCAGTTAGTCAGTTCGACCGTGGCTGGGAATGATTAGATGAGATGGGGAGGCGGGGGGAGGAGGTGAGGGGCTGGGGGAGGAGGTGAGGGGCTGGGGGGCTGGGGGAGGAGGTGAGGGGCGGGGGGAGGAGGTGAGGGGCGGGGGGAGGAGGTGAGGGGCTGGGGGGCTGGGGGAGGAGGTGAGGGGCTGGGGAGGCGGGGGGAGGAGGTGAGGGGCTGGGAGGCTGGGGGAGGAGGTGAGGGGCGGGGGGAGGAGGTGAGGGGCTGGGGAGGCGGGGGGAGGAGGTGAGGGGCTGGGGAGGCTGGGGGAGGAGGTGAGGGGCTGGGAGGATGGGGGAGGAGGTGAGGGGCGGGTAGGATGGGGGAGGAGGTTGGGATGGTTGTCACAGCTGCTGATTAACATAACTAACCCCCCCCCCCCCCCCCCTCTCTCTCTCTCTCTCTCTTTCTCTCCTTGCAGAAGAGGAAGAGGAGGATGAAGAGATCACAGAGCCCAAGCCTGGGCCTGAGTCTGACCAGCAGGAGGAGGAGGACAACAAGGAGACAAAGGAAGGTGAGTAGGGGGGAAGACTGGAACAGAGGAGGACATGTTATAATGTGCTGTGTGGCTCATTTAGCACGGCAGAGCGTGGCGTTGCTCTGCTAGCAACACTAAGGTCCTGGGTTCAATTCCTGCTGGGACCATACATACAACTGCTGTACGGACTCACTGTACTGTAAGTCCCTTCGGGTCAAGGTTGTCTGCTGAATGGCGTACTTCATGTTATGTTTTAATGAGAGTGGAGGAAGACGAAAAGGTATATTTTTAGCCATGGACAGTTAGTCCAGGTGAGCCTAAAAAACTAAAGTTCCACCGTTTTAGCCCCTGTGTCTCACCACCCAGCCTCACACGGACATCAGTCTTCATCTTCTCACACATCCACGGTCAAGCTGTCACGAAACAAAGCCGCTGGAGCGTGAGTGAGTGGTTACTCTCGTGTGACCTCCGCCGCGTATCAGATGCCAATCTCTGGGGCTGAAGTCCAGCTTATCGGCCCATGGCATTCTGGGTCAGACCTGATTAAAAACGTGTCACTTGACCCCCTCCGAGGAACTTCAAAGCGGCCAGAGAGGGCATTCTTTGTGTGGGCGCGCACAGAGTAAATAACTCCTGCAAAAGGGTAGAATGAGGCCTTGTCAGGGTCTGGCCTGTTATAACACACACAGACACACACACACACACACACACACATGTGCGCGCGCACACACACACAGACACACACAGACACATAGACAAACACACACACACACACACACACATGCGGACCCGGGCCGTACCACTTTGATCAGTCCTTTGTCTTCCTTATGAGTTGTCAAAAAAAGGGCCCCGCGAATCAAGTGGGCAGAGATCAAAGAGCAGGCCCTCTAATAGTCTGGGGGAGGCTGGGGACAGGGTGACATCAAAACCGGACGTCTCGCTGTGCCGTCATTACAGGAGAGGGGAGGCGGGGAGCTCACAAGGCTTTGTTTAGTCTTATTTATGACGTTATTTACTTTCCAGCTATTACTGAGAAGCCTCTCTATCCTACTCTGTTGCAGCCAAGGCTTTATTCTTGCTTTATTCTTGCTTTAATAGAAGTGACCTCAACCTCAACAGTGATTTGGTACGCAGGAGTGTTATGACCTAGTACTGCTGTTATTGTTTGTTATAATGACACACAGCACCGTACATAAACAGAGGTATTTTCTCTGTGTGTGGGGAGTGTTGTCTTTGTCTGGTTTAAATCAGCCGGCATGTTTATTTACATTTACTGCAAGTTTAGGTGGTGTTTTGCGAAATGGGTGGGCGTCTTAGATTGCGACTTTGTTTCTGCTATATGTGTGTGTTTGTTTGTGTAAGTATTGGTGATGTGATGTGCAAAAAAAGGTTGTTTACAAATCCTGTGCATGGGTGTTTCAGGCTACCCCAGGGAGCTGACGGAGGAGGAGAAGCAGCAGATCCTCCACTCTGAGGAGTTCCTCAGCTTCTTCGACTGCAGCATCAGAGTAATGGAGAGGGCCCTGGCAGAGGACTCAGACATCTTCTTTGACTACAGCGGACGGGATCTGGATGACAAGGAGGGGTAAGAGAGATGATAAGTGTGTCTGTGTGTCTGTCTGTCGGTAGGATGAACATGTATGTGTGTGCATGTCATGTGTCAGGCTGAATCATGCCTTTGGTGTCAGTCAGGGCCTGGGACTGACACCATGTCTGTGTAAGGCTGAATCATGCCTGTGGTGTCAGTCAGGGCATGGGACTTCCTTGTTCTTCAAAGACATGCCCTCCTAATGATGTCACTCTCTCACCACCCCTAATTTGACCTCACACAATGACATCACCCTGGCCTGAGGGTTATACCCTCAGTGGACTAGCCACCGTTTTGTCTTGTAGTAATAAAATTATAATGAGCACATCTCAAATCACACCCTGCTCCCCCTTTGTTTCATTTAGTGAACTACCACGTAATGTAGGGCTCTGGCCAAGTAAATCAATTGTTATAAGAGCAAAGCAACCTTTGAACCCTCTTCCTCTTGGCCACAGGGACTTACAAGGCGGGTCCAGTCTATCCTTGAGCCGGCTGTTCTATGATGAACACTGGTCCAAGCATCGTGTCATCACCTGTCTGGACTGGTCCCCTCAGGTAAGGCCTTTTGTGTGTGTGTGTGTGTGTGTGTGTGTGTGTGTGTGTGTGTGTGTGTGTGTGTGTGTGTGTCTCTCACTGGCTTGTCAAATAAATATTATTTTGTCTATCTTTCCTCTTCTCTCTACCATCCTCTTCATCTTATCCTCTCCTGCCCATTTTATCCCCTTCTCCGTGTTCCTCCTCCCCTCCCTGTGTCCTCTCCCCCCTGTCCTCCCCCCTCTGTGTCCTCATTTCCCCCCTGTCCTCTCCCCCCTGTCCTCCCCCAGTACCCAGAGCTGCTGGTGGCCTCCTACAACAACAACGAGGATGCTCCCCATGAGCCAGACGGTGTGGCTCTGGTCTGGAACATGAAGTTTAAGAAGAGCACACCTGAATACATCTTCCACTGCCAGGTACACACACATCACATGTTACATTACATGACATTATACAGGCTGTTCTGTCACAGTACCTTTGTATTACAGCAGCTTTCTAATTCCTAAGTGTGTTTGGGTTCTCCATCTCAAGGGAGCTATTTTGCTTTTACTGTCTATATACCTTTTGATAGATACTGTCTATCAAAAGGGAAATAAGAAAGAGATATAGTTATAGAGATATAACAGGTTTAAGTACATATTTTATTCAATCATCTTACCAGTATCTCAAGTATGAATGTTTTGATTGGCAAGCCAGTAGCATGGGGATGTGGGTAGAGCATACTAGGACTGAGAGCTCACGTCTGTGGACCACGCTGCTACACCGCTCTGCAATGACGACACCAGAAATGAAAAATGAGGAGTAAAGTGATATTTAATTAAAGTGGTTCTTCAGGCTCGGTTTGGCCTACTTGGGCAGAACACGATATTACGGAACATGTCCGCTCCTACTGGAGCCAATTTTTTTGTAAAAAAAGAAAGAAAAAAAAAGAAAAAAGAAGAAGAAGAATCCTGAGGTTTTTGTGCAAAAAAAAAAAAAAAAATTCTCCTTGGTTGTGACGCTAATTATAAAAGACTCCGGGCGGATTTTTGGGGGGAGAGGAGAGGAGGGGAGGGAGGGGAGAGGAGGTAGGGGAGGGAGGGAGGGGAGAGGAGGAGGGGAGGGAGGGGAGGAGGGGAGAGGAGGGGAGGGGAGAGGAGAGGAGGGGAGGGGAGGGGAGAGGAGAGGAGGGGAGGGAGGGGAGAGGAGGTAGGGGAGGGAGGGAGGGGAGAGGAGGAGGGGAGGGAGGGGAGGAGGGGAGAGGAGGGGAGGGGAGAGGAGAGGAGGGGAGGGGAGGGGAGAGGAGAGGAGGGGAGGGAGAGGAGGGGAGAGGAGGGGAGGGAGAGGAGGGGAGAGGAGGGAGGGGAGGGAGGGGAGAGGAGGGGAGGGAGGGAGGGGGGGAGAGGAGAGGAGGGAGAGGAGAGGAGGGGAGGGAGGGAGTTGGGGAGCCTAGGAGGCGGCTGAGGGCTGAGAAGAGGGCCTCCCCACTCCCACGAGAGAAAGAGGGGGATTATACAGCCGAGGGTTTTTAACAGAGACGTCTCCATAATAAAAAGATGTGGCCTACCACTTCCTAATCCAGCAGTCCACATGTGTTCGCCCACCCACATGGATCCTTCATCGCATGTGCTCAATGCTCCATTTCCTACGCCCAGAGTCTACCTCACACACACACACACACACACACACATCCACAACCACACCTACACACACAGACATACACACACACACACACACACACACACAATAACAGAGTCTCATATACATACAATACTATAACTTACACATTGGTCTCAGTCTTAGCTCAGGTTGGTCTCAGTCTCAGCTAAGGTCTCAGTCTCTCTGTTGCTACAGTATCGCTCTCTCTGTTGCTATCTCTCTTTCTTTCTTTCTATCTCTCTCATACAGTATACACACACACACACACACACACACACGCACACACACACAAAAAGTACCTGCAGAGGTCTGAAAAAATGTCTTGTGGACAGATAATATGAATATTATCATTTACCAAAGTGAAGTTTGCAAGTAATTGGAAAGTTTTGAGAAAAAAGGATGTGCCCAGTATTTTCAGCATCTGTGAAATGGTGCAGGGGGTGTTAGGTTTGGGCATGTATAGCTGCTACTAGAACTGGCTCAATCGTCTTTATTGATGGTTATAGTAACTGCTGATGGCAGCAGCAGAATGAATTCTGAAGTGTATAGAAACATCTTACAGTAAGACAATGACCCAAAACTTACTGCCATAACAACTAGGGAGTTTTTCAGGGCCAAAAAGTAGAAAGGTCTTGACTGGCCAAATCAATCTTCAGATTTAAATCCCATTAAACATGCATTTCATTTCCTGATGGTAAGATTTTAGGCAAAAAGACCTCAAAGCAAACAACTGAAGATGGCTGCAGTACAGGTCTGGCAGAGCATCACCAGAGAAGATACCCAGCATCTGGTGGGGTCAAAGGGGCAATAACTTCAGGCAGTTATTGCATGCAAAGGAATGTTAACCAAATGCTAAACATGAGTGCTTTATTTGGAAATATCATAAATCTGTCCCATTACTTTTGGGTACACTGAAATAGGGGGACTATGCATAAAAAGGTGGTGAAACCAATATGTAGACCAATACCATCAAATAAAAGCTGAGCATCTATACTTTAACCTTGTAGTAATTGTTTGATTTCAAATCCAAACTTTTGGACTGTAGAGCCTAAAGAAGAAAAAAACACTTCACTTTCCCCATTACTTACGCAGGGCACTGTATAACAGTGTAATTCCACATGCAAGTCACAGGTGTGTGCACATACCATCTCTGAGTGGAGAGGTCTCTTTAGGTGAGTGGCTGCTGGAAATATGTGTGTGTTGGATGAAATGATAGCAGAAGGAGAGAGAGAGAAAAAAGGCACAAAAAAAAAAGAAAAGAAAACCAAAAATGGCACCTCCCAGCCTCAGCTGTGTCAGTCAGTGAGTGTGGCCTGGGGCCGTGCCATGCCCTTTCATGAGGAGCGAGAGAAAGAACACAGACGAGAGAGAAAGAAAGAAAGAAAGAGAGAGAGAGAGAGAGAAAGAAAGAGGGAGTCAATCTCCAATCGCTTGGCAAAAGGCCTCCCTTTGCGAGGCGCTGGAGAGGGATGAAAGGAGCCAGGAGTGGTCGGAGTAGAAGAGATATTGTTTTTTTCGCCGCCGGGGTCTATTACAAACAGAGGCGCTCTTTTCTAGTTATCCCCAGATCAGATGGATCTTAATGTGCGAGCATGTTCTGCCGTTTAACCCCCGCAGACCGCAGGGCCGCTTATTCTCCTTCTCCTTCTTCTTCTCTTCTTCCTGAGGTAGACTCGCAGCGCATGCAACCGCTGCCGCACACACACACACACACACACTCATCCTCCGCGTCTCTCTTCAATCACACACGCCCAGCCTGGCTCTGGTTCTGGCCCGCCGGCTCCCTGCGTCTCTCTTGGCAGGCCTCAGAGAGAGAGAGGGGGCTCCATCGCTCCATCCTTCCTTCACCCACTCATCCCAAGATCTGCCCACGGTGGCTGCCTTCCTTCATGTGCTGGACGCCTCTCACTACCCTCTCCTCTGCCTCCCCACGGCCCTCTTCTTGAGCCCGTGTGTCTCTTTGAATTGTGTTTCATTCTCTCTCAGTGTTTTTGGATGGGGGTTGAATGTTTGCGTTCTAGAATGTAACGTCTACTGTGCATGTTTTTGCGGGGGGGGGGGCGGGGGTCGGGGGGAGTGGGAGTATCGGTGGTGGCTGTGTTTTGGGTGGGGTTGTATCGGTGGTGTTGAGGTGATCTGGGGTTTCATAGAAGCGGTGAGTGTGTGGAGGCGTGCTGCTCCTCACTCGACCCTCCCCTCCCGCCGCTCAGCGGGGATCCATCATCACTCAGACCCGGCCGCTCCAGTAACATCACACGACCCTCTCAAGTGGGACGGATCACGCCACATCAATGGCACGCCCCGAAAACCTCACCCGCACCCCGAAGCCCGCACCCCCGCTGACGCTGTCAGCTCCCATCCCACTCAGCCATATTTTTATTAATATCTCTCCTTTCTCTCTTCACACACCATGACTGGCTGTGACCTGCTCCCAGTGCCAGAGGGTTGGGAAAGCAAGGCCCTGGCACAGTAGGAGAGGTATTCATAGGGTTTCAGCTTGGACAGGATCCCACTGAAATTATAGTGGCGGATGAAGTTGCATTTGCTCATAAAGCTCACTGGAGAGACCCTGTAAAAGCCTCTGTGAGCTTTGTGAGTGGAAGGGCAAAAAGACCCTGTGTCTGTCTTGGTTTTTATGATAGACTGGTATAATGGCCTCCATTCTTTCAGCAGCACAGAGATCCTGCCTCCATTATGGTCAGTTGGTCTTGTTCTCTGCATTCTTTGCCTCTGGGTTGTATGTCCTATTTAGACCTATTACGGCAAGGCTATTGTAGCTAAATGAAACTACTGTATGTCAGTACATTTCTTGATAACTGTTCGTGTCTACATCATGTAATCAACCCAACTCTCTGATACATCTGTGTACTCACCCACATTTAATTTAGTATGTTTCCAAAACGTTGAACTTGAACTTAACTTCTAGAGTATTCCCCTAACAATATGGCAAATATATGCGCTAAGGTCACTGTCAATGAAAAGGAGAGAGAGAGAGAGAGGAGAGGAGAGGAGAGAGAGAGAGGGGAGAGAAAGGCTGCTTGTGTTCACTGATCTTCTTATTCTTTATTTCAAGAAACGGAGATATGATATTACACCGCCTCTGCCAGAGACCGCAGAGTGACAAAGTCTGCAGGGTGTCATAAAAAAAAAGGAACGGGGAGAGAAAGAGAGGGGAAGGAGGGATGCCAAGGGAAGACGGTTCTCTCCATCTGGTCCTGATAAGGCCTGCTGAAAACCAGATGACTGTGGTGGAGCAGGAGAAGGCTGGGGATCTGCATCGGAGAATATACTGTCTGTTACTCAATCATCCCCCTCTCCTCTTCTCCTCCCTCGCCCCCCCTCCCCCCCTCCCCCAATCCCCCCCCCCCACTGACCAACTCCAGGAGCAATTTTTCACCCTGAGAAAGAGGGAGGCAACAAAGGAGGGAGTGTTCTTGTCTCTCTCCCCGTAATCCTGTGCTACGCGCCATCTCTCATCATGGGTTAGCCTTGTGTATTATTCTGTACAGAACACTTCCCATTAATATAATGGGCTCTGCCAGAAGCACTTAACGTCCCTGAGATGATTTGAAAAACTGGGCTTCTATCCTACAGAGCAACTCAGGGTTTCAAGTAAAAACCCTGAGTTGCTCTATAGGTGCTACAGTAGGGCCCAGGCTAGAATTTTGCCATCGCGTTTCAATTGAAACTCGGGGCTGAAAAGTCTACGTGGTGTTTCTTTTCTCTAAACCTGTCAGTTCAGACAGCTTTTCATTTTAGGCTACAGAACCTGGAGATGGCTTTGCAGGATATGGGGTCATGCTGAACCAACAACAAGGAAATGGGCTCAGAGCTACTGTGCTTAACTTGGGAAATGAATGTCAGAGTTTGTATAATGAAAGGTGTTCAATTGAGATCAATACAGATCGGATCGGATCTGCTTCAGTTTTCAAATAAAATCACAGAATGGCTTTGGACGCTGTAAATACAGTATAGCAGGCAGACTAAACTAACAGGTGGTTATTGTCAACCGTAAGACTGTGTACACAGGCATCATTGTAGTCAACAAAGGCACTGAAAATATATTGCTAAGTACAGTAATGTTTGACTGAATCAGTCCCCTTAATAAATCTGTTTTAAACTTGGCCGTTAATTTCATATCATGACAACTGAATGATGGATCCACTTTTATGTGTAAACCAATTTCCCTTTGGCAAACGCCATAAGCTGTGTTATGGGGACAAATTGAACTAATGTCAGTAGCTAATGACATACAAAACATCAGTATAACTCACAACCATATGTGTTGATATGACATCTGATTAGGGGATATGCTTTTATCCGGAGCCCAATTCTTTTTTGGCAGAAGTCTTTCACTGCACTATTGGGACAAAGTGAACACATTTCAGAAGCCCCATCTATAGGCCTCCTGTACATGGGGATAATAATGACATGCTGTAGGATGCGGTTTCTACAGAGGGGATTTTGAGTTTAGTGAAATTTCTCCACTTTAGATGAAGACCCCTGATAGGGTCAGAAGTCTGGGTAACACATGGAGAGAATATATAGAACTCTTTTTGATATCCCCGTCTTCTGTCGTTACCATGACGTCTTGTCAGTTATTATTATTTATTGTTCTTCATTTGGTATTATATCTCCAGAGCATTATGTCATATTGTGAGCACGGATCCTCTATGAATGTAATGTTTATAGGACAACACAATTGATGGATCTGGGTAATGAGATAGAAGGTTAAAGTATGTATCATCATCATTACAGGCAGTCAGAGAGATTAATGTTTTAAGGGAAGGCAGACTTCGTTCTTAAAAGAGCAATGAACCCGGTTCTCTCAGTCAATCCCAGGTTTTTCCAATTTCACAATGAATTTGGGAATTATTGGAAACACTGGCTTTTTCTTAGGTATAGTAATGATGATTACAAATAAACCTTTCCTGAGGAAGTGTTTTATATAGGTAATACTGGTAAAACACTCTTACCACCTAAGAAATGGAGAGTTTGATGAGGCTGGCTTAAAGAGAGAGAGAAAGAGAGTGATAGAGAGAGAGAGAAAGAGAGTGATAGAGAGAGAGAGAAAGAGAGTGATAGAGAGAGAGAGAGTGATAGAGAGAGAGAGAGAGACGTAGGTAGGAGAGGACACAAGCGGGAGAGATAAAGGAGAGAGATAGGGAAGGAGTGGTCTGCGGCTCGGTCTCCCCTCCTGAGTTTGGTCCTGGTTTTGGGTTACTCTACTTCATTAAGGCTCTGATTAATGGCCTGGTAGGGGAGTTGTGACCCTCTTGTTGTGGTGACCCCGTCGTAATGAAGCTCTCTGTCTGAGGAGCGTGGCCCTGACGGCAGGCCACAGCACAGACAGCCACAGGGTCAGAGGTCAAGCCCCAGGCTCTGATTGAAATGGCAGTGCATCAGAGACAAGGCTTAAAGCAAAGCACTCGCGTGGCCAGGACAGCATTTAGGAACTAATGGAAGCTAATCCCAAAAGAGCAGAGACAGACATGCGTGTGCTGAATCTGTGTGATGGAAGGACCGGGATGTTCAATGGCTGTTTTGTGACGTGCCAAAAGTTACTGTATAATATCCACTTGAATATAATTTTATAGTATATTGTATAGCACCTCTATGTGATGTATGTGACTGTCTCTATCACTTTTTCCTTACCACTACCCACTCTTTTACGTTGTAACCTTGTGACTGTAAAACTCGCTGTAAATCATACAAATCTAAATATTCTTGGTTGGACCATCAAACCTTGTGTTAATGTGTTTAAATCTTAATCCAGGTTTACCTGTGTCCCTTCGTGTGTAAACAAACCTCTCAGGGATCCTTTTTAATGGCGAATGAGAGACTTTATTTTTTACCCCTGAAGCCCAGTTTATTTTGAGTCCTTTCTGTAAAACCGCCTCACATCTGAAGCTCCTCTGTAGCCCTTTCTGGAAGCTGTGCTTCTTCAGAGGGGGAAGAAAGGAAAGAGAGAAGTGTGGTGTTTTCTTTCGCTCTGGTTTGTTTTCCAGTCCTCTTTAAAATGAACTTGGGGTGCAGGACTTGGCATTCGCAGACGGTGCGGTGGGAGAGAAAGAAAAAGAGAGAGACTCTTTTCTTTTACTCACAAAACAGTCATCCTGAAAGAGCAAAGAAAACAATCAGAACACACTTCAATGGTATTACTGATTCTTCCAGATCAAATGGGGTCTCCCGCTAGTGTAAACAAGGAAAAGTGCCATAACTGAACCACAGTTAGGGCTAGGGCTAGGGTTAGATAGTGTATTTCACATTAGAAGAGTACTGTATGTGTGATGGCGGATGCAA
>NC_139665.1:5446620-5451620 GCF_951799395.1 Argentina silus
AGTATGTTATAAAAACTGTACAATAGCCTACAGTACCATTCTAATATCTATATAGGCCTATATTGTACAGTATTGTACAGATTCACAGACACTCAGATTGCAATTGGTACAGTAGACTGAAGGTACAGGAGAGAGACTACCATAGAGACACATACTGGTGTTGTCTTCTGGTTGAATCCTTTAACTCATGGTGTGTGTTTGTTTGCAGGAGAGCATGGAGCTGGTGTACAACAAGTCCAAACCGGTGGCGGTGACAGGCATGGCGTTCCCCACTGGAGACGTCAATAATTATGTGGTGGGGAGTGAGGAGGGAACTGTGTACACCGCATCTAGACACGGCAGGTTAGAGGAGCACACACACACACACACACACACACACACACGCACACACACACACACACGCACACACACACACACAGACACACACACACACACACACACACACGCACTCACGCACATACACAATATTGGAGTCTCAAATACATACTGGTCTCATATACATTGGTCTCAGCCTCAGCTCAACACACACACACACACACACACACACACACACACACACACACAAAATGTGAAGTTACAGAAGTGTACACACAGACACATAAATATGAGCCTCTTGTTTTGATATGTACAGTTGTAAAGCACAATATCACAAGCTAAATGCTTTGCTTGACCGCAACTCTCACTGCCCCTTAAATGTGATGGCATGTTCTTTCCCATTCTCAGTAAAAACCTATTGGGGATTATTAACCCTAACCCTAACATTTATAAAGGATTATCAGTGAAAGTTACAATGAAAGTTATCAATGAAAGGGGCAATCTGAGATTCAAACAACAACAAAGCGGTCACCCTGCCAACAGGGGTGGGCATGAGGCTGGAGAAATGTAGCCACTCTCAACTAGGTGTTGTATGGATGCCTGAGATCAAAGGGTTCTGATGGCCTGAGAGAGTTGAAGTTAATGAGGCATTTATACGGTATATTCTTCAATAATGGCTACATATCATTCATTTAAAAGTCCAAACATGCATGTACCAATCCCAGATTATTTTTTCATCTTGTCCTCTCCTGTCATTTCCTCTCCTTGTCCCATGACCCTTTGCAGCAAGGCGGGGATCTGTGAGATGTTCGAGGGTCACCAGGGACCGGTGACGGGCCTCAGCTGTCACAACGCCGTCGGCCCTGTCGACTTCTCCCACCTCTTCGTCACCTCGTCCTTCGACTGGACTGTCAAGCTGTGGAGCACTAAGGTACCGTAGGAGAGGCAGCTCTCCATCTCAACCTGAATCATACTGGTCTGACTCAGCTGTCCCCTTCCTGTCAACCCTGAACAGAGTAATCACACTGACATGCGGCGAATGGCTGTGAGTTTGTTTATTCAGTCAAATAGACATGACTGCTATTTTTGCACTGTGTTCACTGAGTCAAATAGACATTAACTCTATTTATGAATGTGCTCACTGAGTCAATGTTCATTAGGTCCAAGAGACTTGCACTCTATATTTCAGTGTGTTCACTGAGTCAAGTAGACATGGGATCTATTTTTGAGTATGTTCACTGTTGAATAAACATTAACTCAAATACCCATGCTCTGTATTTGTTAGCCCGCACAGCAGTTAGTAGTTAGCACATGGACACAGTGTCTGGTCTGGACATACAGTACAGTATAGTAGTCTGGTTACAGAACGTGTCCATGGCAGGGAACTGGACTGGACTGTGGTTCTGAGAGTATAGATCAGAGTTGGACGCGGCAGTGAGCCAACTGGACTTTACTGTGGGTCTGACTGCATCAAAAGCTAGACTCAACTGAGGGAGCGAGGGAGAGAGACGGAGGTAGGGATGGATAGTGCTTGGATTGGAGGAAGGGAGGGGGAGAGAAGGAGGAGGGACGCTGTTGACTGGGGTTCAAACCACACAGCAGCAGCAGCAGCAACAGCAGGGGCCAGAGCGGCTGTAGACTCACTGTAACTGTGACCCACTCTGGCCTCTGTCTGGAGACAGAGGACTGGACCACAACTACCACAGAGACGAACAGAGGGAGGGAGAGGGAGAGGGAGGGAGGAGGAAAGAAGTCAAGGAGGAATGGAGGATGAGAGGGAAGGAGAGAGAGAGAGAGAGAGAGAGAGAGAAGGAGAGAGAGAAGGAAAAGAAAGTGAGAAAGTGATTGAAGAAGTGAGAGGGAGATTGTGGGCTTAGTGAGGAGGATCCAGCTGGAAGGCCACAGAACTGGGTCTGGAATAGAGAGGACGTCCGTAAATAGTCTTGTATAGAAGAACAAGTAAAAATGCAATGGAAATACATAGAATCAAACATACAAAGAGAATCCACATTATTATTAGGCTTTAAAATATAGTAAGGAAAATGTTTAATTCACATCTTAATTATCTAATTCATAAGATTTGTTTTGCATGTTTTAAAGGTCCAGTAAGTAGTGCACAATGGCCATGATTACTCGTTAGAGACCACATGGTAAAGAGCATTCAGTGAAGAGAGCTGTTTTCGTCAACAAAAGTGCTTTCTAAAAATCTGCCGTGGAGGTTGAGCACTGGCCTTTACGTAAAATACGCACACTGTGGTTGTTTACAATGATATGTATATAAAATAATGATATTAAAAAGCATAGCATATTTACATTTGACATTATCAGTGTAGCCACAGAGGCCAGAAAAGCGCAAAACAACATGCTACACGTTTAACACGCTGTATTTAGAGTACATTAATTATGCTACACTCTGCCATCTTAGCACGCGTTCTGTAATTGACAGTGATTAATTTGTCTCATCCAGTGGATGCACCTAGTCTATAACTCATGTGAACTCTATCCAAACATTCCGTGGATTTGCTGCAGGAGTGTTATTTTTTGGGACTGGGGGAATTCCCTTCCCTTTGAGGGGTACCACAGGAATGCGTGTCTGTCTCCTGTCCCTCGGTGTGTGTGTGTGTGTGTGTGTGTGTGTGTGTGTGTGGCTGTGGGTACACCTTTGCTGGCACCCCTTTGCTTACCTAAGGCTGCCCTGGAGGTTTGCGTTCACCCGCCAATCAACACCATCAGGAGACGCCGCACAGAGAAAGAGTTCAGAAAGGCCAAATGCAAAAGTCTGAATATGTTTTTACACCCAGCGGCACAAATATTATGGTTATGAAAAGGCTCTGAAGAAGGTGCAGCGTGCAGGAGTGGGGCTCTGAGGGTGCATAACTTCATGTTAAACTCACTCTCTTGACCTTAAAAACAGCAGTTGATGAGAGTGGTGCCTCCAGTGGTGAGATGGAACACAATGCCTCCAGCAGATTCAAGTCTTTAGTCTTTAGTTTATTAAATAATCATGTTAAGTCACAGTTCAGTTGATTGGTAATTAGTGTTAATGGTAATATTGTAGTAATAAGCGCCCCTTCAGTTTGATTCGGTGCTCTGAGGAGCCCTGTGTGTAAGAGTGTGAGGGAGACAGACGGAGAAAGGGAGAGACAGAATGAAGTGTTCTGCCTCTTAGATCTCCTTCCCAGCTGGGAAACTGTTTGCCCTGGTTTGCCCTGATGCCCTCAGCCAGGACGGTCGCCATTTTGAAGTATTTCCTAATGACTTCTTTCTCTGCCGTCTCCCTGTGTTCCCCGTGCGGTTGTTGATTTTGTGTGAGGGTGTAGTGTGATGTTTGTCAGACACATAGAGACAACTGGAATAAAAGACGTTGGCTACAGTGGGATTCTCTCTGTGTGGACTCCAGTTATGAGTCTCCTGGAACGCTCAGTGGAATGGGTCTCCAGAGGGAATAGCAGGCCAGAAACAGGAGTCTGTTTGGCAAATTTAGAATGGATGCCACGATAGCACCTAAACTTCTAAGACAGTCACATTCTAGTTAGTGGGCTTCAGCAAGTCCAACTATAGTTATTTGACATACTTAACATACTTTGACATTCTCTTTCTTCCGATTTTAAAATTGTTGATACCTGTTCCTTTTTTTTTTACTCCAAAAACTCTATTCTTAACATGGTGGAATGTTGATTTCTACCAACATTCTGAGAGCTCCATTGTTACTCTATTGTTACTGCAGCCGCGATGGAACTCTCAGAACTCTTGAATAAAAACAACAGGAGACCTGCAGAACACATTCTTAGAATGATTACACAACAATGCACTCTCTCAGCTGTACCCCACTGAAACCACTCTCAACCACTCTGACCATCTTTTATCCACTGGTCCATCCTACTATCTGACTTTCTTTCAATTACCCATCTAATCTATCTATCTATCTCATATATTTAACCTTCTCTCATGGCTCTGGTCACATCTCCAGTACAAACAGAGAACAGTCAGCTCTAGCCAAAGTCGACAGCTACAGACTTTTCTGCTGTTGAAGCGCGCCACTCACCCGCCACGGTCCTAGTGCCAGAAAGTTCAATTATCTACAAGTGCCACTGATGGTATTCCAGTCGGAACCTGCCAGTGGCTCTCCTGTTCCTTAGGCAGGATAAGGAGTAGCCTCTATAGTGCTGTGTTGATGTGGATTAGATACTAAGATCCCTCTAGTTTAATGACAGGTCGACTCCCATAATATAGGCTGTTGTATGTTGACTCAGCACAGAGAGAGAGACAGAGAGACAGAGAGGGAGAGAGAGAGAGAGAGAGAGAGAGAGCATTAACATTTTCATCTGGGGGGCAAGGGCAGCCTTCTTTCCGCTCATAATCAATGATACTCTATCAAACATCTTTCTATCATAAATGGGAGACATGATTTGATATTTGGGTGATGTTAAATACAAGTGTACCAGCCAGTGATAACTGGCACATTTTGTCAAACAGCAAAGGTTCAAACAGCTGAGAAATGCATTGAATATACAAATCTGGTCCACCAGCAATAACCAGCTAACAGGAAGTGGTTGGAGTAAACATGAGGTACAGTTTCTCAGTGCCTGTGACTAGCTATCTATCATAGCTTACAGCGCGGAAATAAACAGGCGAGCAGGCCGAGCCGCAGTCAAAAACATCCTATAAACAAATAAACAAAATCT
>NC_139665.1:5454120-5469120 GCF_951799395.1 Argentina silus
TCCCACAAGCTCCCTAAATCAGCCTTGTGACATCTCCTCACCCGGCTCCCACCGAACGCTCCACCAACGCTCCCACAACCCAGCTCTAGTGCTCCGCTTTCCCCTCCCCACCCCAACCCGGTCCCACCAACTCGCAGATGTGCAAAGACCACTATCCTTAACCATAACCCTAACTCTTCAGCCCAGTGCAGAAAATAAAATACCAAAATAAAATGGTGAGGCTCTACAGAACAGCGTGGTACTCATAGTCAAAGCCCTGTGTGGCTCTAAATGGCCTCATGACGGTTCATCGTGGCTCCCAGTCATGGAGTTAGTGGTTGATTGATAATGCTTTTAGTGTCCCAGTACATTTGCGGACCAAGACACTCACTTACTCCTTGTTTCTTCCAGCAAGGTTGTAGCCTGGTCTCAGATCAGGTATACACATCAGTCAGAAGACATGGCTAAAGCACATACAGATCTGGGACCAGGCGATGATGTAGCACGGTTGAATGCAAAAAAAAAACGTTCCAGCACCCAAGCTACGTTGGTGCTGACACACCAAGCCATGTCAAGTTGGAGTAGCCCCGAACGCAGGCCCTCCTCCACCCTCTCCCTCGGGCTGCACAGAACCCTCTGTCTGTCTAGGATGAGTTACAGGTGGGAGCGGAGGGGTGACAGGGGTGTGGATGTCCCCCGCTCATCGTTGGGGTCAGAGGAGAGATGAAAGGGGCGGCCGCTCCCTCTCTTTCAGCGTTAGCACGGACACCGTGTCCACGGCCCCTCCTCCCTAATTATACACCCTGCCTCATGAGTGATGCTCTCTTTCTCTCTGTCCCATTCCTGTCTTCCATTTCTCTCGCATACACTCACACTCTCTTCCCTCTCTCCCATTCCTCTCCTCCATTCCTCTCTTATCCCTCTCTTCCCTTCCGCTCTTCCATTCCTCTGCCTTTCATCTCTCCTATTCCTCTCTCTCTCTCTCTCTCTCTCTTTCCTCTCTTCTATCCCCTCTTCCATCCTCTCTCTCTCATTCCTGTCCACCATCCCTCTCCCACCCTGGAGTAACAGCAGGCCTTTCACCATAGTCTGCAGGAAGAGTTCATTAAGGATGGCTTCTCCAACAATGTTCTTTATGAGACACATGGACAGAAACACACAGAGAGAGAGAGGGGGGGGGGGGGAGAGAGAGAGAGAGAGAGAGAGCACTCGTGTAGCTAATAGCAACAGTCCTCCATTGTTATCAACGTATTAAAACCACGCACTCATAACAGCATTAACGGAGTGCAGGCGGCCTGGTTCTCATTTCCCCGCTCAAAAAACACACACAGCCAATTTCAACTCACAGTTCACTTCCATTCTGGTCTGATGGAAGCTCACAGTCTAATAGCACACAGTCTGTGGTTAGCACTGCTTTAGAGCACGGAAGCTCTTGTATTAGTCGACGTGATGCCAAGGCTTCTGTCTCTATCGAGGACATGTGTCAAGGCCAAGTTCCAACTGTCATGTGTAATACTATAGTCAGCCCTGATCACAGGCATTCTCCCCCCCCACACCCTGTAGACCTACTGTATCATCTGGGTTCACTGCTCCTGGAGCCTCCAGGCTGAAGCCTATTGTTTTAATGGAAGCAGTGGAGGATTTTATGAAGATTTATGTGGCTCATTAAAAGTTCACATTGTTATTTCACGTGAAGCTGCAGACGGTAGGTCTTCTGGATCAGGATTGTGAGAATGTACAGTGCTTATCACATAATAAGTGCTTTATCGACCAATCTGACGGTGCTAATATAATAACCCACTTTTCAATTAGCATCTCATAGCAGTATGCCTTAAAGGTACAGCTACTGCTTATGATTACATAAAAGATAAAAGATAGGAATAGATAAGATCTCTGTGTTATCAGAGTTCCAGATGTTTGCCGAGCTGTGACATGATTTTAACGTTTAACCCTGTGCTGCCTAGGTGCCCACAGCGAGCGTGACCATCGAAGGGGCATCCGCCCTCAACAGGGTCCGCTGGGCGTCTGGGGGCAAGGAGGTTGCCGTGGGCGACTCGGAGGGGCGTGTCTGGATCTACGATGCCGGAGAGGTACAGCATGAACACTCGATCAAAGAGAATTCACACTGCCCACTGTCCACTTCTCCAGGTTCAATCAATGTGTCCATTTTGTTCACTGACCCTGCCACAGTCATGCAGATATAAGGGGCAGATGTACGACAGAAGTGTTGCACGACGTGCAATGCCTGCACCATTTT
This sequence comes from Argentina silus, assembly GCF_951799395.1. Lineage (NCBI taxonomy): Eukaryota > Metazoa > Chordata > Actinopteri > Argentiniformes > Argentinidae > Argentina > Argentina silus. The sequence goes on from NC_139665.1 coordinate 5,456,357, forward strand.
TTCTTCTACAGAGGGAATTACTGTTAACATAGAAAACTAGAGCAGAAAGATCAGGTAAAGGTTATATGAGAAGGATTTTTTTTTCTTCTTTTTGTTATGTTTTACAGTTTTGTATTTCAGCTTTATTTTCAATGTTGTATTCCCTATTGAACAAACAGGGGGGGGAAACTTTGCATCTGGTGCAAATGCTTACAGCATCTCAGCCAGAGCCAAATCGAAGCTTGTAAACCTGCCATGTGTGATGGTACAGTATGTTTGTTATGCAGTAAACATTCAGCATGCATTTGTAAGCTGTTTGGTGCTTCTCTGTCCTCTGCTACAATGGAGAGAGCTGAATATTCCACTGAGCAAGAATAGTTTGTGAAAAACAGGTGATAAGTATATGGCACATTATGTCGAAAAAGCTCCACAACCTTCATTTTAGAACCTCTGTTTGTTTACCCTCCCGTCACCATGGATGTTTGTGTTTGATTTTCTCTCTCCAGTCTTTTTAAAAACGGCCTCCACATGACTTTTCCACCACCACAAAGTGGCCAACCTCCCTGCCTGCCTCCCATGTTTGCAGGGCTCTGTTTTGGGTCTCTGGTTTGTGCCTTGTGTGGGGGGGGCGCGTCTAATTTTAGCCACTCTGTAGTGTGGTAATTGGAGAGAAGCTCGGTAGAACGTGTGGTCTCTCTGGGTTGATGGTAATGGCGGGTCATCAATAAGACCAGTGAAGTTGAAGGGTTTTATGTCTGAGGGGACTGGGGGGTTATTTACCAGAAGCTCCTTATAAAAGAAGAACCTAAAACTAGAGTGGATTGTGATGGGCCCTCACTACAACATGTGAAAAGATGGTTGAAGTCATGCTGCACCAGGCAGTCAGAGTAGGCTGTTTATTATTTGTAATTCACTCAGATAATCTATATACTTATGCTGAATGAAATATGGGACAGATATGTTGATGGGTTCTTGAAGCTAATGTTGATCACTGTTGTCTGATTTTGTAGTTGGATTTTAGTGCTCTGTTTCCTTTCAAACACATCTTCGCATGTCAATTGAGGTGATTTTCATAAAGAGTTTATGCATCAGAACACTATAAACTCTACACACCGTCGCCAGGTCAGGTACCATATTGATAGTTTTCCTGAGAAGCCCCCCTGGTGTGCTTTAAAAGCTCTCAGGGTTTTAAAATGGCCGCCGTTCCCTCCCACCTCCTTATTCCTGGTTAATTATAGCCTGGCCTGCAGAGTGGTTTCAGCCTGGGTGGCAGCCACGGCAACCGTCCTTCCTTCTCATTTAACTTTCACAGCAGAACACCACATCATGACACGTTACTGGAGGTCACATAGAACTTACCATGTACTGTAGCACAGATCGTGCTCTTAACTGCTGAGTGACTAAATTAGCTTCAAGTTAAAGTTTATGTTTCGGGGAGGGGTATATATATATATATAATTTAAAAGAAAGTAGCCAACGATGCAACCCTTTGGTTTACACCAGGAGCAAATATGAGGTTGGAATAACAGGTTGGAGAACTGTTATGTGGTTTGTTTATTAAATGAACAATAAGGAACACTATGAACTTTAACAGGAAGATTATCTTATTCTTAGGAACGTGATATTGAAAGGTTAACGGTGATTTTCAGCGCGTCTTTTAAGGGAAAGCTTAAATACCCAGTGGGAACACGACATCATCTTATTCCGGTCATATTCTGGTTGCAGCGTCACATGACCAAAATATGAAAAATATGCACCCCCTCTCCCAAACGTTGGAATGCATTTCCCACCAGTGTCCATCAAGTCCCTAAACACGTTTAATGCAGAAGTCCAGGCTGCTGATCCTGGCTGAGTTTTTCCCAGGATCAAGGGAGTACACTGTACACCCACAGGGGCCAAATCAGCGGTGCCTCCATAAGTATTTTCAGGGTACATAAAGCTACTTCTGTGCCAAATTTGGGGATATTATCACAAAACAGTCCCTCTGAAAATGAAAGGTTTGTGAAATAGTGGTACCGTCAGCGGCCATTTTGCAATGTCCCCCAGGGGTTAAATCAGTGCTGCCTCCATATCTAAATCTGTTCAGGGTACATAAATCTACCTCTGTGCCAAATGTTGTGCTTTTACCAAAAAGTGAATGGCTTAAAATATAGCTGCTTAACCGCTCCACAATGGGGATGTGGTTGACAGTTGTCATCTATAGATGTGATTTAGTAGGCATGAGTATTCAAGTGTGTTAGTACAGTAGACGCAGATATGGTACATTGTAAATGTACAGGTAGATCTACAATAGATATGGTACAGGTAAATCTACAGTAGGTATGGTAAACTCTAGCTTATGAAATTGATGTTGTAAACGTATCTGTCTGTGGTTTCTCCAAGATGGCAGATGGCATACAGTGGTAGACTACATTATGCACTGTACAGTGGTAGACTGTATTTACATGTAAGACTGATAAACCTATCCTATCATTTCACCCAGCTGGCAGTGCCCCACAGTGAGGACTGGGCCCGCTTTGCCCGCACGTTGATGGAGATCCGTGCCAACCGGGCCGATGGGGAGGAGGAGGGGCCTGTGGAGCTGCCATCGTAGGATCGGAGGGACCACCGTGGGATCCAATAGGAGGAGCCACAAACAGACACAGTGGATCACATTGGGATGACGTCATTCAGAGTTCCCTTCGCGTCACACACACACACCTGGATAATAGCATGTGCTTATATAGACCTGCCTCAGTCTCTCTAACTGTGCATCCAGGCTAGGACAAGCTTTTTATGTACTGTATTTGCATTCACTGTTTTTCAAGGACATGTTATCGTAAATTATGTTAATAGTTGTCATATGACATCTTACTGGCTGTTTATTTATGTTTTTTATTTTTATTGGTCTGTTATACAATCTGTTGCTTACAGCCTAGTTAGAGGCCTCCATAGTGACAGATAGGGACCGTGGTGGTGGTAGAGCCCTGTGCTGTTACCATTGTCATGGTCACAATGCCTGCACTGTTGTGTTTATCTCTGTAGTCAACCTTCTGCATGTAACTCATTTATGGGATCCTACAGATACAGTGCGTCAACATGTAATATTAAACTGCTTTTAATGTCGATGTAATATAGGGCTATACTGTGTGTGTATGAGGGTAATTGAGCAGTTCAATGGCTAACTCCTAGACTTCAATCAACAAGTGAAGAATTTTGGTCTAGTACTTTGTTTAATGTACTGTGATTAAAAAAATAAGTATATTGTGATCCGGGAGTGTGCCCGCTGCCCACCTTGTTATTTGCCAATAAAACGTGGCTGATGAACTGTTAGCTTGCATGTTTCTTGTCTCATTATAAAATCCAATGAAAAACACGTATATACATACACACACACACACACACAGACAGACACATCTTGTTTACTAATGTTAGACATCTCTTTACTTCCGTTTGTACACGTATTGCTGCCATACATACAGTAAGGCACAATTATTACACTTCATATGTCTGTACATTCTAGTGGAGGCTGGTGGAGGGAGAAATCGGAGGACAGGCTCACTGTATGCATTACAATGAGCCTGTCCTCCAATTGCTACCTTTGCCAGCCTCCCCCTGGTACATTCTACTCCTCTGTACAAGTTAAATATGGGCATCTGTGACACCTTGTAGCTGCTACAGCGTTCAGTGCCGTCGTTCTTCTCCATCTGCTCTGCATCTGCACCCTGATTCTTATAGACATTTATACAACACAGCAGTTTTATCTGACAAAACACAAGCTGACGTTGAGTACGTACCATGATACATTTGTCCACCCATCATTAAACAATGCAAGTGTGAACAGTATATTACATTCAAGTGTTTGGTCACAATTCTCTTCTCAAATTAGTTTGTGATCAACATTATTCGCGTTCATAGTACCCAAAAAGCAATTTAGGAGATCAGAAGCTGTATAAATATGAAAATATGTATTTTTGCTATATATTACAGCATTGTTCTGCTACTTTCCAATCAATACTGTCAAATTTAACATAAAACTGTGTCCATCTGTTGAGAGAGCTCATTCTGTTAAATATGTATCAAATACACAGATGGAAGACAGTATATAAAGTGATAATTAGTGATTATGTCATAACAGAAAGTAGTCCAGGTTTAATTCAAGTCTTAGCCAGCCCCTCTGCTACTGTGCATCGTATACAGCACTGTGCTCTATGAAAATAAAATTAAATATCTCTACTCTGGACACACAATGTCGTTACTGTAGATATATCACTTAATCCTCACAATAAGAGTCGGCGCAGTTAAATTAAAACAGTCACCCCAAGCCATGTTTACCGGTAACTGACACTAACACAGAAGCTAACCAACATGATTGTCTTTTAGACCATTATGTATAAAGGTAGTTACGAGACCATAATATCTTATATCAACTAAACATAGACAAATATTTCTCCTTAAAGCCTAGACATACATTATACTAGTCAGAATGTGCCTCTTTTGTGCGGAATATTCCAAGTGCTTGATAGGGGTGTGACATTTGCATGGCTGCTCTATTCCGCCCCCTATGGGTGGGCAGAAGGGGCTTCAAGGGGCGCCTTTGGAGGGGGTTGGTGGTACTGGAATCGTGGGAGATGGAGTCCAAATTTGCTCTCGATGCCAGCAAACGTGGCCACGGCCAACCTGAAGCCTCCGATGTGGTCGGCGTTGGGCGCCGGCAGGCTGATCCGAGACTTTGGAGTAGGCTCTGAGCCAGACGGCTTTCTGTGGTGTGGAGAAAGAGAGAGACAGGAGGAGAGGAGGAGGAGGGAGAGGGAGGGAGGTGGGGAGTAAAAGAAAGAGAGAGAGAGGAGGGGAGGAGGAGGAGGGAGAGGGAGGGAGGTGGGGAGTAAAAGAAAGAGAGAGAGAGGAGGGGAGGAGGAGGAGGGAGAGGGAAGGAGGTGGGGAGCAAAAGAAAGAGAGAGAGAGGAGGGGAGGAGGGAGAGGGAAGGAGGTGGGGAGTAAAAGAAAGAGAGAGAGAGGAGGGGAGGAGGGAGAGGGAAGGAAAAGAGGAGGAAGAGAAAGAGAGAGATAGAAAGAGAGGGGGAGTAAGAGAGTGACAGAGAGACGGAAGGAGAGGGAGAGGAAAGAGGGGTGGAAGAGACGTTTTATATTAAACATTGTCCACCACAAAAAATAAACATCTTAATCGAATATTAAAACTGGGAGAGAGCGATATTTTCCCCAGAGCAGTGGAACCATAAATAAATGAATATCCCACAATGGTTTCATGCTCGTTCCTGTGATATCTTTCCAATATGGACAACAAGGAACATATTTCATGCCTACACCACACCATAGAGTATTCACTGAACATACTCTGCCAAATATGTATTCTGAGAATGAAGCTAAATCTGAGGAGACTCCACATGCATAAAGCGATGCTTTCTGAACACCTAATGGGAGGGAAGCTGTTTTCATTCCAAGCATTAGCTAACAAAATCCTGTCATCACAACCATGACCATATGTAATAAACAAGGTACTGTATTCGGTGATACGAACACTCACCCTCCTAAACCCATTGCCACTGCCTCATATTGATCTTTTCCATATCTGAGAGGTCAATTTTAAAGAGTGACCAATTTGCTCCAGGAGGGAAAATGAGCTAATATTACCCAAACAGCAGGAAAGAGCACACGTCAAACTGATTCTCTCTGGGCTCTCTGGGATCCTCTCTATCACGTTGTTGACTACTCTGTATTTGAGGGAATATCTCATCCATCGCTCCAAGTAAAGGCTTGAAGCAGTCAGCTGACCTACTCTGAAATTATGTTGGTCTCATGGCATTTCTCCCAAAAAAGCACACAATTTTGTATCATGCTGCAGACATCAAAAGAGCTATCTATCAAAATCAATGGACATTACAATGACATTTACATAATTCTAACAGTAATACATGTTATTTTTTTAAGGGGTTTAAAAGCTCAAGCATACTGGGCTGATACCAAGCTTAACACCAGACTAACAGGAAACTATAAGTTAAGGAAGAGGAGGGTAAAACCTCTTGACTTACTGTCCGCCAAAGTCGATGTAGAGCCACCTCTGCAGGAGTTCATAGGTCACCAGGGTGACACCAAACTGAGGTGAGGAACGGAACACTCGAGCTACAGAAGGGGAAATGTATCACACTCAATTCAAAACAACAACAACAACAACAACAATACATTGAATCATCTGCAGTCTGCAATCTATCAATCACTCTATCGTATATCTTTCCCTACTACTCTACAACAATGTACACAGTTACTGCTGAGCAATAATATCTAGTTTATTACTAAATCTTATGGAAGGAGTTAGAAATGTTAAAAATGCATACTAACATAACCAGGTCTTTATACCGACACTATGACACTATACACAGTGGGAGGTAAAAGTATAATTAATATCATTGTCATGTGTCCGATTTGAATGAAAGCTTAGCTTACCTCCGGCCCCTTTCCAGAAGGCCCGTGGCCCCTCCTCCTGTAGAATCTTCCAGAAGCAATCAACCAGGCCATTGTACGTGGTCTGTCCAGCACGGGCCGCAACCTGTAACCTTGTCTTGATGACATCAGCTGGGGTCACCAGAGAAGCCGCAGGCATACCTAGAGATACAACCCTTCACTCAGGAGACATTCCCTATCCTACACATGGCTGCAGTCACTACTGTCTAGGAATATACAATCTCTTATCTGTATGAGTACAGAGCATATACTTTTGGAATGATATGGTTTTGTAATTCTGCATCAGGTAATGTCACAACTGTACACTCTATCTGAATCAGTCCATACTATATGACTTCTGCATGCGACTGGATTCTATCTATTGTTAATTTAGAACAAATGGACAAAACAAATCCTAATTCAGTGACTTCTCAGCCTCCTTGTGTTTTCTTTTTTGCAACCTCACTTAGTTCAACCTGAGCCGGTGGCCATTAGATGGTGAGTTGGCAGTGACGTGCAGGCCTCTGTCACTCCATCCTTATTCGGAACCTACAGTAGGTTGTGTCCCCTTCTATAAGGGCTTTGAATGGGACAGAACAATATGCAGTAATGAGGCCGTCACACACGGCGTCCAACACACCACTGCCTGGCTGACTGCGGGCCTCATGCAGCCCTAACCAGCCTCTACAGCCACTTCAGCTATGAATTGCCTCAATCATCAATGGCTGCTTAGACCGGCAGTCATTACCATCACCGTCACCTTTATGTCTGAACGAGCCATTCAATTTTAATCACTGATCAACTCACTGCTCTGTGAATGTGCTGGAGGGACCACCTGCAACTGCTGTCCTTCACAGGAGGAGAGAGGGGAGAGTGGGAAGTGGGGAGAGTGGGAAGTGGGGAGAGTGGGAAGGTGAGATGAGAGGAGAGGAAAGGAGAGGAGGGAAATGGAGAGGAGAGCAGAGGAGAGGAGGCAAGCAGCTGTAGACTCATTATCAAAAAACAAAGAAGACATGACAGCGTCAGAGACAGAAAGTGCTGTGTAGCCATGTACAGTCGCTTCTCGTAAAGATACGTCAAATGTCTCTTTGTTAGCTTTGCTGCTGCTGTAAAAACCCTACTGCTACTCCAGCATTACAGAGAGACGTTCAGGAAGTGGGAGATGGCCAGGGTAGCGCGTTCAGGGATCAGGGGGTACGCTTGGCAAAATAACGCTGCCTAAACTGAGCGTGTAATTCAATTTCCTGCACCGACTGTAAAGCACTAATTGACGAAAAAGCCCTAACCACTGATAAATGTAGAAAGGAGTGATAAATGCTATGAGCGAATGCAAAATCATAAACTGCATTTCAAGTCGAAAACCAAAATATAAAAAGGAGGGGGAGAAGGAACGTCTCTCTGAATTGATATGACTTTTCCATGTAGCGCCGGGCTCTGTCCAAGCCGAGGAGCGGAGCTACCAACAGATCCCTCAGGATTCAAAATAAATATTAATTCTTTTTTTTAAGTTATGTTCCAAACCATACTGGCTTGGCTGCATCTCTCGCATTGGTGTTTTCTTTTAAGACAAAACCACTCAAATAAAAATATTAAACCTACACCAGCTCCAGATCATATTTTCACGTACGAAGAGGTGAAAGACACTTATAAAACTCTGATCAAACCATTGGATGTTTTCACTCCACGTTGCCAGTATTGCGAGAATCTGTTTATGGCTAGCTCCCTACCGCTCCTACAGGGCTCACCCTTAACACTCTAAACACAGAAGCCCCCAGGCTGCCAGCTTCTTGATACAGTATTAGCAGTGGAAAACTTTCCCGGCCCCTTTGGCAGACCCACGCTGCTCTCGCAGCGCGCTCCAAACCCCAGCCCCAATCACTGAGCACTCTAATTAGGGACGACCACGGTGGAGCCTGCGGTCGCCGCGAGGCTAGCAGGGCCCGAGCCCCGGAGACTGGAGGCTGCAGCTTGGAGACCTGGGTCTAAGCCCCGAGAGACCTCAGTCTGGACCCAGGGCCCCGTGGTGACTTACAACCGCCGACATGTCCCTCGCTGGTTGCTGCTGACCGGAGAGAAGGAAAGAGAAGGAACGAGGGAGATCCTGTGTTTGGTTGGACCCTGGGTCTGGGTGGTGTCTTACCTGCAATTGCCCCTGCCAACAGCATCTTGCCTGGCCCAATACGACCCTCCCCGTCACTCATGGCTGCCTTTAGGTGAGCGTAGCAGGGGAAGTAGATGGCTGAGAAGGGGATGTCTCTCAGGAAACATGCCTTGGCACCCTGCAAGTGGGAGAGGAGAGGAGGACGAAAGAGAGAGACAGAGGAGAGAGAGACATGGAGAGGGGAGAAAGGAGTCTTCACTTTGGGGTCTCACATAAAACACTTTTGCCAAATTTCCATTGGAACATCATTTGGAACGTAGCAGCTTTGGGTTTTATTTCTGAGAAATCTTCCCCAAAATAACTGACACCAATGTTGCTCCTGTCCTTCCACATTTGAAGCAGATGTACGAGAACATCTAGAGGTCCTTACTCAATACCTCTCCTTGCCAGTAGGTGAGAGTGAGAGACAAGAGAGAGAGAGAGATAAAGAGAGAGAGGGGGAGTGGATAAGGAAGACAGCTCCGTCTGTCTCTGTAAACAAAGCCATATCTTCAACCAGATTCAGTTTCTTCATATTCCGCCCCTTGGCTGCCGTCCAGGTTGGGTTGAAGAAGGGGAAGGCTCTCCCTTCAACGGGGGGCAGTTTAAAAACGAGTGAAGTGCGCTTTAGACAGGCTTCATTTAACTCCCCGGTTAATCCCCCACTCATACACAGGTTGCACAGATACCTTGGGTATCTTTTTCCTCAATCGCTTAGTCTCTCTCCTGCCTGCCTGCCTGCCTGCCTGCCTGCCTGCCTGCCTGCCTGCCTGCCTGCCTGCCTGCCTGCCTGCCTGCCTGCCTGCCGGCTGGGTCAGACTGCCTTCTGAAAGGCAGCAGATAGTATCACAGAGCCTGGTTCATACAGTAGGCCTGGAGACTTGAGCTCATCTGCCTCAGCCCCTCTGGGCAGTCATACAGGTAGGCATAGATGGCTTTCGGGCTGAAGAGGCCAGGGGCTGGGGGTCTCATATTTCATGTCTACAGTATGTGAGAGTGTGTGTGTGTGTGTGTGTGTACCTAATGCGTGCATACTGTTTGTGTATTCATATGATTTCAAGTAGATCCAAATGTATGCAAATGCAAAGTTTAAAAATGCGCGCACATCTACATCCATCAACACAAACTGCGAGAGAGCACATATAGCAGCGCTCGCAATACCATCTTGGTCTGAGTTCACACGGTGAGCAGGGGTGGCGCTAGCGCGTTAGCCCCTCCAGCGTCGGTAGCGGAGGGAGGCTGAGAGGCAGGGTAATTACCCTGACAAAGGCAGCTCTGTGCCTGGGCGCAGCCCTGAGGAGCCAGCCCGTCTGGGACTCGCAGGCTGGAGCTCGTCTCCCACTCTCAATGCACATTGTCTCAGGAGCACGGGAGACACACAGGGGGGAGACACACAGGGGGGAGACACACAGGGGGGAGACACACAGGGGGGAGGCGCTGGATTCAGCATTCTTATACACACTGCGTGCAGACATACTGCGGTAGACAAACACACACACATATATGCGTGCACGCACGACACGCACACGTATGCATGTACGCATGCACGCACACGCACACACACACACACACTCACCACGTAAATAGACATACAGGTAGACAGACTGACTGCAGGGGAGGCACCAGAGTCAGTGCTGTCTCTCTCGCTTGCTCACATACATACACACAGACACAGACACAGACACAGACACAGACACAGACACACACACACAGACACAGACACAGACACAGACACAGACACAGACACACACACACACACACACACACACACACACACACACACACACACACACACACACACACAGCTATAGTCAGGCTTTAATAGCTTCTAAACCTCTCAGTCTTCATAAGAAACCCAGGGTTAGGTACAAAGCCCACAGCTTTACAGCTTTTGGAATCAAAGACACAGATCATGGACAACCTTTTCAAATCTGCATCATGCATAACGAGAATGGAGTAGTTCTTAAAACGAAAAAAACAAAAACTATCAGAGCCCAAATCAACCTTCACTCGAATACAAAGAGAGAGCATCTCTACTCAAATCTCTACTCAAATCTCTACTCAAATCTCTACTCAAAGTCTATGAGATTCTGTATATTATGATCATGGCCATTGTCAGCCAGCATTGTGTCCCCCCTAAACACACTCCAGCAACACACTCCCTGCTACCCGGCCCTAGGGGTCCTTGTCCCCATCAAGGACAATTCAACTGGTAATGCCAGTAGCCAGAGCGGCAGCTAGCCTATTCACACCCTGAACGAAGGGCTAAGAGGGGGGGGGGGGAGGGGCACTACCTGGCTCCACAACAACACTGATTAGCATCCCAATCTCTATTGTTGTGGAAGAAGGACGCTGTTGTCCATGGGGGTGCGATGGATCCCCGCAGGTCAGCGTTTTTAGGCCTGCTGTGAGCCCCACTGGGCGAGGGACGGGGGGCTGTTAGGAGGGGGTGGGGAGGGGGGGCTTCTTTGATATGGGATAGAATGGAGGGATGGAGGGGGGATATCTTAGAGAGGGGATATTTTAAATATAGTATATTGGTAGCCACTGCTTACTGTGCAGAGGAGTGGAGAAAATCATATTATACTAACATGCTGGAGCTGTACACTGTAATTTTGACTGCCGCTCCATAGAAAAATGGCAATTATGACAATTAGGGTTAAATACAGCTTTATTATAAATGGTCCCTTTCTTGTATCAAAATAAATAGCAAACAAGGACTTTGAATCCAGTAATCAGGGATGGATTGGCACCGCATATATTATCTGGGGGAAAGGCTATGACTCCAATGGAATGAGAAGATACAGATGTAAGAAATGGTACTACAGATATTCTGACCTTATGGTATCTGGATCGTGATAAGTACAGTTTGTGCTATGTTTCAACAGCATAGGACCCACCTTGTAGAGGCCAAAGAAGCCCAGGTCTTTGATGACGGACACAGCGCTGACCCGCGGGCCCGTGGTGATCTCTCCAGCCACCTGCAGGCGGATCTTCACAATCTCCAGAGGGTTGGTGAAGATCACCTGGGATCCACCAGCCTGGAAACACACACACACGCACACACGCACGCACACAGACACACACAGACACAGACACAGACACACACACACACACACACGCACACAAGATTAATTAGGACAGACACCGGGAAAAATCAAGGGCATAGAGTGAGCACGTTTCTTGATATACAGTCAAATTTATTTCTGTTTCACTTTTGTTCTCTGGTATAGATGTCAAGCCTCTGGCAGATATCATTAGCATACAATACACAAGTAGCAACACATGTAGAGAGAGATAACAGGATCCTAAGACAGCTGATGCAGCGAGTCTCTCAACCATCCATCTTCAGTTCCACCCAGAGCTCAGGCCCTGGGGGCTGACAGACTCACACCTCTCCAACCTTGTACTTGTTCAGGAGAAAAACACACTCTGGCAGGTCCAGGCGAGTCCCTCTACGAGGCCTTTAAGGCGGCAGCGCTTTCATGTTTACGGTATCTAGACTGAAGCAGGGGCGCGGTAGTGGCGTTAAAATAAAAACAGAGCTTAACTGTGTCTCGTCACAGAGAGCCTGGCCTGGCGGCCATTCCTGACTTTTCTTTCTCCCTCTCTCTCTCTCTCTGTCTCCCTCTCTCGTTGCCCCTGGTTACCATGGCTGCACAGAGAAAGCGGCACAGCGCAATTAGATAGAAATCTGTTTCCATGGAGTTCTTCCACCCTCTAAATAGGGCCTGTACTGTTTGTTGTTGTTGTCAGGTTTTTTTTTTTCTCCCTTTGCTCGGATATGAATGTCGAATTGTGTGCGTCCCCTCTATCTTACGGGAAGGCATCAAATGAGCCCCCAATCTGCAACCGTAGGCATTTTTTTTTAAAGAGTTCCTCCATTTTGTAAGCGTTACCATATTTTAAGGGAGAGATCATAATCGTCTCATTGAAGGTAGACTTTAAATAGACTGGAGCAGAACGGCCTGCACTTCCCTTCCAGACTTAAATGAGGGCAGCGAATAGCAGGAGGCCGCGTCTCAGCGCTCACAGCTACTGCTTTATGGCTATTTCTGTGGAAAATGATCTTTCATAGTTGATTACAACAGCATAATGGTGATGCATTAAGAGTCTATTGGCAACTGGAATTGGGGCACTTGAGCCAACACTTTCGGTTACATCAATTGGACACTAATTGGAGATCTCAAATGTTAAGGAGACCAAA